>NC_060143.1:12811246-13115062 GCF_021461385.2 Schistocerca piceifrons
ATGACAGAATCTCTGACCAGAGAGTTGTTTATCGCTGCTAGTCTGCGCTTGACCGCGCGAGAGTTCAGTTGCATGTACGGAGTCGGCAGGTGCAGTGGCGGTCGAGTTGCGAGAGAGTTCAGTCGTTTGTACGTAGCGAGTCGCGAGAGCATGTAGTAGCGCGCGAGAGACAGTCGCAGTTGTGTGTGAGGAGTCGGTGGGCGTCGACATGGGACTCTGGTCAAGATTCAGGACCAGGTATAATTCTAAATAAGGTAATGAAGCAGCATTGCGCTCATCTGATAATGTAATGCATCTTAAGTGTAATTAATTTGTTCAAGAAATGCCCCAATAATAATTCTGTTTACAAAGGAATCGTTAATGTTCATTTCTCAATTTTGTGTCGAGTTCACATTGGGCCATTATTTTTCAATATTTTTGTAGCGAAGGTACAGTCGCTTTTATTTCAATTTAACGATGTTTTGTGGGAGCTCAACAACATTAGGGTCATTATTATTCAGTAATCTTGTGGGGAAATAACTTTTGGCACGTTTTCGTTATCATAGGCCTTTCTTTTTATTTTTGATGGGAAATCACACTTCGCTCTATTCACATCAACATTTATATCGTCTTGTAAGAATCTGCTGGGAGGTTGCGTTGAACACAATTCCCATTAACATTCAATTATTGTCAATTTACAAAATTCTCCGGGGAGGTTACAATAATGAATCCATCAGTCGTACAGGAAATTATACAAAGCCCAACATTAGTACATATACATAACATAATATACACATTTGTCACAACAAATCACAATATATACACTACATGCATGTAACTGAATAATCGTGTATTAATTTGTTTTTAGTGATGAACTATTTGACAGTGTCTATTTTACACTCTTTGTAGATCCTGTCACGTTTTAGCCATTTTCATAGTACTTTTTATTGCTCACACGAAGAAATTAATGTTTTTCAAGCTGGGAATATTAAACTCGATGTTATTGAACTAGTGACTCTGTTTGTATGCCTGTGAAGTACAATATTCCGTGCGGCGCCGATGACCCCCACGACGTACGTAATTTCGAACTCGTAGACAAGTTACTCTCGTGGTGGGGAAGCAGCTGCCGACTCCGACGGTTGCCTATAAAATTCTTGAAATGTAAGAGAAATAAAACTTCTATAGGATCTTCTCGAATCGGAACACTTCCATTTGCATTTGGTCATTCGATGATTGTCTGCGAGTGAAATGAGTAGCTTTTAGTAGAGAAAACATCCTCTATGCTTTTGATCGTGTTGTTGAAGAAGGTTCTACAGCAAACATCGACCACCAAATGTTCGAAGCCCTATACTAGCTTGTAGTACCCAAAAGTTCATCACAGAATCCTTTGATCAAAATTAAATACGCGCAGTCACCTTTGAAATGCAATAGGCTGTATAATGGTCGTTACTAAACCCCACATTAACATCACATATCTCTTGTGAATCTCAAAAAACTCAAATTATACAGTATGGCAGCTAACAATGACGGTCTTATCGCACACACTTGCAACATGTCCTCTCGTTATCCTGTCTCGTAACCAAGTCCACTCACATTTTGATTTTCTTACTTTTCTTCGCCCACCATGGAGCAACGATAAACCATGAATAAACATTTCTCTCGTGCAGGTGAAACGCACCACCTCGCGATATATCCCCACTTTAAACCAATAACACCGATTTGTATACGCGAGAACGGGCCAAAGGATATTACAAGGACTGGCTACTATACTTTCTTAATCGGTTTCATGCATGACCGCCACATTCATTACACTTGGCTCACATCTTTTCTTTGTTAGTTTACCGAGTGTCTAACTCAGGCATCACATTTGCGGTTTACTTTGCCTTAGTGACGCAAGGGCAATGGCACTGAATTTGAACGTTCCCTATTACTCTTGTATTGAGTATTCTTAAGCTTTCTTCAAGCCAGCTAAAATACGGTTCATAAGGCTTGGATGTAGAGTGATTTTTATCATCCCCGGACTTTTCTAACATCATCTCACGTCTATCAGTTAGTCAGAATAGCTCTCCAACTGTTACTCTTCCAATATTAGAGATCCCATTTATTCTGCTGTTAATTTCCTCCTGTGTAAGCTCATTTACAGCTTCCTCACTATTCGCAGATATAACTGGAACGTGTTATTTGCGTCCAGTAATAAGACAGGAAACAGCGAGGCCATAATTGTCAAACATACACATGTTTTTTAACTTGCACAATGTAATATAATAAAACAGATAAATTTAACAACCTCAGAGAAGCACAATAAAAATTTATGATACGGTCCTGTTAACGTCTGCATAACAAATGCACAAATAATTAACAAAATTTCAGTTGCCGTAAATACCTAATAAAACCAAAACTTGCTAAATTCTGAAGCCGCAAGACTATCCCGTACAATGACTTCTCTTATAAATTCATACCAAGGTATAATATTAAGGCATAACGTAAGGCACACAAGTAATAATAAATGCAACTTCTAAAACTCGGCAGTGAAGACGCTTGGCACACTAGCTTCTGACTGAGGATTCATCCAGTTGATGGCAGTATGGGACGCAATAATTAAAATAACAAACTATTAACAGAAAACAGCGCCTCAGTATCCAAACATTCGCTAAGAACACACGCACATGAAGCCCTCCTTTATAAAAATTAAGCTTCACAACCAGCACACAAGGTACAAATATAATAAACAAATGGCTCATAATTAATAAGGCGGAGTCTCCAACAATCTGATCTGGCACTAATTACAGAGTGAAACCCAGTTCTACAGGTTTCAATTCATATTTCGAGCGAAAGGGGCATTCGCCAAAGCGGCGGAGGAGTGAGCTACAAAACTGAACGACCTGACAGAGCCAGGAACAGAGAGAGCAGCAACACCCAACTAAAGGACCAGATCGAGACAGAAGGCCAGCAACATGGAGCCCGGTGTAACGAATCACAGTTGCACTGGCAACGGCCACGTCGCCATGCCCCGGTGCCACGCCCCACCGTACCGGACGAAATACACTACGCTCCGCACAGCTGAAACATAAATCAAATACAACAGCACACTTGCAATTCCACATTCATATTACATAAAAGAATAAGCATAACATTAAAACAAGAAAACTCGCAATTTTTTTTTCAACTCAACATTTAAGATTTTATTTAAATACTACAGTACACACGTTGGTAAGATGTTCCTTGAAGAGTGATAGTAACAGCTGAGTATTATTTTAAACGGGCGAGAGTCCACCAGAACGACACTGTCATGGAATATGATGTAGTTTTAAGAGGCAGCATAGTATTTTGTTACTCGTAAAGTAAGCTGCAAATTTTGGTACTTAATCACCAAGGTTACAACAACCTTAGATATTCAATCACTCAATAATAAGCTTACATATAGCTGCAGATCCTACATCAAGTGGTAGGAAACTAAGATGGAAAGCCCAAGTCCCGTTATCACCTCACGTGAGACATAACTTTGACTTATCAGACTCGTCACCAAATTTACACTGAAGACAACATTACTCAACCATTACCAAATATAGATAAGCACACAGTTGCACCTGTTTAAGTCAAAGTCACAGCATATGCCCAGGCGAACGTTTAATGCCAGGAGACGCTGCGGCAAGCTCTTCTCAACATGCCCAAAGCCAAACACCAAGCCTCGTATCGGAACTCAAACCTTTCCGCCGTCTCCGTCCGCAGCACTCCAGTAATACCACGCGCAATGAGCATGCGCACCAAGTCAGGGCCAACCTGCGAACCCCGTTGTAACCGCAACCGACAGACCACACCTTCAGGCCTGCTGCCTCTACGCTACAGACTTAAATCGCCGAACCTGCGATGAACAATTGACTCGCTGCCGGCCAAAGTGGCAGCCGCGTGCGTATCAATGTCACTTTCGTTATGATCTACTAAACTTTCCTTTCCAATTTTTTCTACACAAGTTGCCAGATGGTGTACGCAGGGGAATCCTGTGTTCTATTTACTGTCATTTTGTTATTTAATATTACTTTTTGCTCCTTTCCTTCACCATAAAACCTCATTTTATTTGTTCCATAACCTATCTCTGCACGGTGCTTTTATAAACCCATCGAAATTCCTTTTGAAAATTACGTAGGGCTACAGTTTCCATTCGATATGATTCTCTTTCTATTTCGACCTGTATTACCAGTTCCCATTTAATTGTTTTCCCATATTCACGTCCAACTCCTTTTACTTTGAATCCACTGACCGGTAAACTCGGCATTTCATCTCTTTATTTCGATGACTCTTCATACACAACGTTTTTGGGTTGCACACAGCGGCTCCCCGACTAGACTAATCATTTAATCTTCCGTCCACATTTTTAACCTCATTTACAGATGTGATATCTGCCATATCTTTCGATATAATATCCTCTTCTAACAAGCCTTCTTGTTTGTCACTTTCTTTGTTATTTTACTATGTAAATGCTTTTCTTTTATTTCCAAGTTTTTCACGGCTCCTCTCTATATGTCTCAGATTGAGCCAATGTTGAAATTCTTACATGTTCCCTGATGTTCCCTGCCGGTTCCACCCCTCTTCTCGGGCTCTACCCTTCCCATCTATGTTCGTGCTCACCGCTCTCTCCTTCTCGACCACCTGTTTCGAATGCCTTGATTTGTGTTTCCGGTGCTCTTCCTGTCTACTGCACTAACTTTCTCCTTTGTGCCACCATTACTACATGCTTGTCCTCTTGCTGATCTAGTATTTTGCGTTCAAACAGGGTGCACGCTTCAAGTTCAATCGGTATCCATATGACTTGTTTTTCTTCCGCTGATTTTGCATCTTTAGAAGTAGCAATCATACATCGTATCCACATTTGGTGACCAAAATCAAGAAACTACATTTCTCCTTAGTTTCTTCACAGGTTCCATCTCGGAAACACAATTTGTATTCGTGTAGTTCCCGTGAGTCATATTTGTGCCTTAAATTTTGTAAATAGTTTTTCATAATCTATTTACGCAGCATCCTAGTTGCATCCACATCTTCTGTTTATAGTTGAGACTTAGCACAGTTTTTTCGCTTTTCTCGCATGTTTTGTGTTAGAAACACATTAAACGTTCGTATCCTCTGTCAAAAGGTTTCATGTAGTCTTGACTTCTTTAACTTGTTACAGTTTTCCTCTGGCTGGCCAACAAGAGTCTGTAGTTGGCTTCTATATTTCCCTCGAGTACGTCGCTTACTTTATCAGCTATTAACAGCACTTGGAAGAGCAGGTGAACGGAGTGGACAATGTCTTGAAAGAGAGATATAAGATGGACATCAACAAATACAAGACAATGATAATGGAATGTAGCCGAATTAAATTAAGTGAAGCTGAGAGGGTTAGATTATAAAACGAGACTTGAAAGTAGTAGATCAGTTTTGCTATTTGAGGAGCAAAGTAATTGATGATGGCCGAAGTAGAGAGGATATAGAATGTAGATTGGCAATGGCAAGGAAAACGTTTCTGATGAAGACATCGAATATCGATTTAAGTTTTATGGAGTCTTTTTGAAAATATTTTTATGGAGTGTAGCCATGTAAAGATGTGGACCATGGACGATAAACAGTTTTGACAATAAGAGAATAGAAGCTTTCAAAATGTGGTGCTATAGAAGAATGCTGAAGATTAGATCACGTTACTAATGAGGAGGTACTAAACAGAATCGGGGAGAGAACAAATTTGTGACACAACCTGACTAGAAAAAAGGATCGATTGACATGACACATTCAGCGATATCGAAGCATCACTAATTCACTACTGGAGTGAAGTGCGGTGGTAAAAACCGTAGAGGGAGGCTAACAGGCGAATGCAGTAAGTAGATTCAGAAGGATGCGAATTGCGATGGTTATTAGGAGATGAAGAGGCCTGCAAATGACAGAGTAGTAAGTACAGCTGGATCAGACCAGTCTTCGGTCTAAAGACGACAGCAACAACACAAAGTTATTAATTTGGGTCTTGATTTCTGCTTGATTTATTTCTTGCAGTACTGCTTTGGTAACCATCGATTGCTTTTCACGTTCTTGGAGTGTCTGTTTTCATTGTCTGCGTCTTGTTCCACCTGAGATACGTCTTCCGCTATCGTTTTGGACTGTTGATTCGCATTTTTTTTAATTTCCTTTTCTTCCTCATTGAACATTTTCTCATCTATTTTTTTCCTCCGCTGTTTTCTAACATATTTTGATATTCCCATCACTTTTCTCAAATAATTTATCAATATTTTCCCATATTGATACTTCAAAATCTTCCTTTTGTTCCTTTAGTATTTCTTCGTGTTTCTCCACATTTTATCTAGATTCTTCACACTTCCTCTTGTTTCCTAGATATTTTCCCCAATATTTCCATTAATTGTTTGAAACTGAAACCGATTCCTATGAGCATTTTACATCTACTATTTTTAACACCTAATACAGTTTCTCGCCCTTCTGTTTTGAGAGTGCTCATGTTTCCCACCTTCATCACGTAGGGCGTGGATAAGTTTCTCAAACAATAATTCATTCTGGTCACCGCTCAGATTTTCCACTTCACTATCCTTTTCTCCCTTTTTAATTCACTTTCTGATAAAAGTTGTTCCTCATCCTCTACATTCGACTGATAGTTGTCCTCATCTGATACTCTTTTTTGATCTTATCTACCGGCATCTTTGGCTCCATTTCTGCAATCTAAGTTTTCTATTATCCTTCCCAAATACTATACAATTTCTATAAATGTTTAAATTTTGTAAACTATCACTCTTCGTCAGAGTTACTTTTAATCGCTTACTTGCCTATGCTGCACTGTTAAACTATTTCTACAGTACTAATTTTTGTCAATGGCGGCCTACAGCAAGTTGCAATACATACGTTTTCTATTTTCTACTGTTGCTAGCTGGTGTACTGCTGGCCGCTGTTCGTTATGATGTGTAATCTGCTTGATACTTTGTCTCGCTTTGTGGTCTGGCTCCCCTCTTTCTTGTAGCGGTTTTTTCATTGTACACAAATGTTTACAAACTGTTCTTGCAGTCGTCCCACTTTTCCTACTATCGTCTTTCAAGACTGAACAATTCGGTCCTCTCACAGTCGCCAAATGTAAATTGCCCATACTTTTTTCTTGCTGTTATTAGAGAATGTATCTAATGAATACTTGCTGTAAATTGGCTGGCTAGTATAGTTAGATATCAGACATTGCTAGATAGCCAGCTATGGCGGGTGGACTTGCTCCCAAGGTACGTAAGTCAATGATTAAAATTCTGAGCATAAGCCTGAGGTGCATGCACTGTCTATTCTACCTCACTGTTCTCTGATTCTGCCTCTTCGAAAACTTTTTTATTAATGGTGAGGAGTTTGAAATATGTGGACATTTTTGTACGTCACAGTTAATTTTATTTCACTTGAAATTCATATAACACGTCCCTACTGGTTCCGACTGCACTCACTCTACAAATGCAATCACTCTTTTATCACGAGTCTGAATGAGTTTACATTGCTGGTTCATTACTGTACGCTCGAATTTTCATTACGTAACAATTCTTTCGATATGAAATTCAAATGTGATCTTGAAAATCTCACATCGGTCGTACACATAGGCGTTCTACTTGCGTTTTAACTCTAATTCAACTTTTAGTATAATCTTTGCGCAAAATACTCCACTTTTACGCGCGATGTGTGGAGCACGAGCTCCTGGAACTTGAGCTACCGGTCTGGTCAAGCTTGACTGACTGACTCCGCGCCAAAATACCCCTAAGCACCCATTTGTCCCTTCATGGTGGGACTTCCCCTTCAGCGATTCCGCTGTGCTGTAGGAAAGAGCGTAAGAGTAGATTCGATCCTTCAAGTATAGGATCGATATCCGTATCCTTAAAAGTGCTAAGAGCGCAAATCGTTTCACATTGTTTATTTTCCTTTGAATTGCTACAGTAATTGCTTTAATTCAGGATTACTGTAGCGCGGTATGCAAAATTGATTTACTTAGTTAAAGTTATAAGGATCTTGTAACATATACTGGCGAGCAAAGTTATAAGGATCTTGTAACATATACTGACGTGCGATTTGTGGTTATCTAGATTTAGTGTGACACTGTGTCTGATTTACATTCCAAGGGACAGCGTGATGTCTCAGCAAAGTCAAGCTGCTAGCCTTATGCTAACGCACCATTAGTTTTCACCTATTTTGTGAGATATTATTCAGAAAGTTATGAACTTGTTATCATTGATTCTCTTACTGTTTATCTTATTGTTAATGCTGTGTCATTTTCACTGTCGTAATTTCTAACGATTTTACAGTGGCTGTTATAAAACGTCTTTTTAGTTGTTTATTTGTTAAATGTTAAAATGTTGAGGCAAGTGAATAGTGTTAAGTTTTTTGGTTTTTTTTCTCTGCACCCTACCACTGCGAGATCCAAGCTCCGTACCATTTCCATTACCTCATGTAAAAGTATAGGTGACTTTCTTTAAAAACCTTATATGAGGTGGGTGTATAGAGTTACATGTGGAGATGCTGAAATGTCCTTCCCTTTTGACCAACAAAGTAGAACATGAAAAATGAAGGCTTCCTTGAGTCCATTAATTAAGCAGCTGCAAAGAAATCAGTAATAATTACAAAGCTGTTGGACACGGGCACAGCATACCCACCGGCCCCACATTATGCCGACAGCGGCCGCCTGCAGTACCATGAACAGTCTGGTTCCAGGTTGGTACAGGAACGTTCCAAAACAAGAAAAGAACGTACACACAACAACCGTTGCAATTATTTTAAAAGACCACAACCAACACCAAACTCGGGATTGTGATACACAATTACAGCAGTTATTATTAAAGAACATTTTCTTGAACAAGGGAAACTTAAAAAAACCCAAACCTAAATCAAGGGTAATGGTGTCCGCTTCTGGGGCCGTTAAAATTTCTCACCAGTTAAGTGTGTGTGTGTGTGTGTGTGTGTGTGTATGGTTTGGGATCTTATGGGCGCCCAACGGCGAGGTTATCAGCGCCGTGGCATCGATTAAAACAAACGAATGTGGATAAGAACGAAAACTGTCGAACACGCATGCACACGAAACGACCACACAATGACTCCATCGCACAGGCACTATCGCATGCACTAAAACCTATGAGGAGGCAAGATAGCCAATCAAGAAATTGAAACAGAGGGAAAGCAAACCACAAAAGAGCTAAAAGAACAGCACAGGGAAATGTGGCTGGCTGACCACTTACGAAAAAATTTGGGTGAGCCAGCCACCCCGCTGACACATTAAAAATATCTCCCCAAAATCTTGTTAAATACGTGGGACAATTGACATAAGTTTAAAACGCGAACCACATTCCTTTGAGCATTGCATAACGTAGACTGCAGATCCGCCGCCAAATCCACTCCAGTCCACTGGTCAGCAAAGAAAATACAGTCCAACAAAATGTGGTGCACCGTGATCTGCACGCCACAGGCACCACACATCGGAGGGCCCTCTCGCCGGAGTAAAAATCCATGCGTCATAGGGCTGTGGCCGATGCGAAGACGAGTGAGGAGGACCTCGTCCCGTCGACGTGGCTGGAAGGAAGTACTCTACAGCCGAGTGGTGGGCTTGACGACACGGAGCTCGTTGTCGGTCACTTCTAGCCACTCATGTTCCCAGCGACACAGGACTTTATACCTCAACAGCGCGGTTAGGGCACGCCTCCTTGGCTCCTCCATCAGCCCTTTCATCCCCCAGAATTCCCGCGTGCCCTGGTACCCAGCAGAAAGACAGCTGCTTCCCCAGTCGCTGTAGTTGGAGGAGGGCGTCGTGGATAGTCTGGGTTCCTTTATCTGCTAGGTACAAACGCTGGAGAGAGGAAAGGGCGCTCAAAGAATGTGAACAGACGAGAAATCTAACACTGGCAGAAATTCTCATCTGCTCCAGTGCCCGCAAGATGGCATATAATTCTGCGTCAGAGATGGTAAATTCGGGAGGCAGTCTGACCTTGAGGACACGATTCGGGAACACGACAGAGCAACCAACAGAGTCACCCTGCTTAGACCCATCCGTAAAAACAGCTACATGGTCGTGGTGTTCAGATGAAACGGCAGAAAAGACCGCAGTAAAAACAGAAGCAGGAGTCTCAGTAGTCAATTTGTTTGTAAGAGATGAAACTGTACCCGTAACTAGCCAATAGCAAAACAATTTGTGAACGGTTTCTCCGGTAAGTTAATGGAGCAGTGACTGAAAATTAAAGTAATTAAGTAAGAATCAATAAACCCAGCATCGCTTAAGGTAGCTCGATAAAACTAAGTCAAACAACAGAAAGAACTTAAACAGAATATGTAACAATAAAACCCCTGCCTTTCAAGTGCAACCAGCACGTTGGCTGATAAAGGTAACATACCAAAATTCGCATAAAACTAACAGAAATCAGTGCTGTTACGAAGAGGTTGAAACCTACTAAGACAACTAAAGCACGAGGAATGAATAAAGTTGTACAGACTTTCATATGCTCACTCAAATAATGCGGAAGTGGAGTTCATCTCTGTTCAGTCACGAAGAATAACTTTCCATCAGTCACAATGCCCTTGCAGTGTGACACCGACTTATGGCCCTTAGCATCCACCGTGTTCCACTTTTGCGAACCTCGCAACGCCGCCGTCCAGTGCGCTAGCAACGGCCAACTCAGCCCACTGCTACGTGGAGCTTCCTTCACCTCCAGCGCCGTATGTGCGTGCAAGCCCGGACACAAAGGGTTAATAACACTTCACAGAACTGAAACGTCCTGGCAGATTAAAACTGCGTGCCGGGCCTAGACTCGAACTCGGGACCCAGGCCTTTCGCGGGCAAGTGCTCTACCAACTGAGCTACCCAAACACGCCTCACGCCCCGTCCTGACAGCTTTATTTCTGCCAGTACCTCGTCTCCTACCTTCCAAACTTTACAGAAGCTCTCCAGCGAAACGTGCCGAACTAGCACTCCTGAAATAAAGGATATTGCGGAATCATGGCTTAGCCACAGCCTGGGGGATGTTTCCAGAATGAGGTTTTCACTCTGCAGCAGAGTGTGCGCTGTTATGAAACTTCCTGGCAGATTAAAACTGTGTGCCGGGCCGAGACTCGAACTCGGGACCCATCCCTTTCGTGGGCAAGTGCTCTCATTCTGGAAACATCCCCCAGGCTGTGGCTAAGCCATGTCTCCGCAATATCCTTTCTTTCAGGAGTGCTAGTTCTGCAAGTTTCGCAGGAGAGCTTCTGTAAAGTCTGGAAGGTAGAAGACGAGGTACTGGCAGAATTAAAGCTGTGAGGACGGGGCGTGAGTCGTGATTGGGTAGCTCAGTTGGTAGAGCACTTGCCCCCGAAAGGCCTGGGTCCCGAGTTCGAGTCTCTGCCTGGCACACACTTTTAATCTGCCAGGAAGTTTCATAACAGCGCACACTCCACTGCAGAGTGAAAATCTCATTCTACTTGACAGTACTGCTCGATATCCACTGCAGTCTATCACAACAATTGAAGTACACTTCGGCACCAGGCACCTAGTGCCTGTACCAACTCGACTTCTAGCGAAGCACAGAAAGCCGTTCCGTATGTAGTTTCCGACATTCACCTGCCCGTGTCACATGTGTCCTCCTCTGATCTGCATTTTCCTCCTTAAGGTTTTGGTACTCGATGCCCGCCACCTCGCGGGGAGCGAAATGTAGCTGCCGGAAAGCAACACTCTGTAATAGCGACTACGGGCCGTCTCAGCAAGCAGGGATGACACACAAAGCGTCCGACAACCCACACGGAAGCAAATTTGTCAATTGTAGCACACCGAATGTAGAGCGGAGAGTCGTGTCACAGTCCAGCATTGCAATACACAGACGTCAGCTTATGTTACGGACCGTGCAATGTAAATTTGAAGACGATAGAGATGTTGGCGTCAAGTTCACGATACCGACTCCACGAGCAGGAAGTATTCGAACGCTTCTGGGACGGAAATGAATCCACTGGTGTTGGTACGAAACGTTCGAATCAATCATCAAACACTACGGCAAACTACATCAAGCTAATGCGACTAATACTGAAACAGAATTGCCCGGTGTCTCTAAGATTGTAATCGATGGAAATGTGGATTAGCAGAGACAAAGTTTTTTGGTAAACTCATCTATAAAAATCGTTTGACGAACAGAAGGTATGTCGATGGAAACTGCTGCTAACTTCACTGACACTAGTGTGAAATTTTCTGTAAAACATAATAACAGCAGATGAGAACTGGTACTGCTACACTACTGGCCATTAAAATTGCTACACCACGAAGATGACGTTCTACAGACGCGAAATTTAGCCGACAGGAAGAAGATGCCGTGATATGCAAATGATTAGCTTTTCAGAGCATTCACACAAGGTTGGCGCCTGTGGTGACACCTATAACGTGATGACATGAGGAAAGTTTCCAACCGATTTCTCATACACAAACAGCAGTTGACCGGCGTCGCCTGGTGAAACGTTGTTGTGATGCCTCGTGTAAGGAGGAGAAATGCCTACCATCACGTTTCCGACTTTGATAGTGGTCGGATTGTAGCCTATCGTGATTGCGGTTTATCGTATCGCGACATTGCTGCTCGCGTTGGTCGAGATCCAATGACTTTTGGCAGAATATGGAATCGGTGGGTTCAGGAGGGTAATACGGAACGCCGTGCTGGATTCCAACGGCCTCGTATCGCTAGCAGTCGAGATTACAGGCATCTCATCAGCTTGGCTGTAACGGATCGTACAGCCACATCTCGATCCCTGAGTCAACAAATGGGGACGTTTTCAAGACAACAACCATCTGCACGAACGGTTCGACGACGTTTGTAGCAGCATGGACTATCAGCTCGGAGACCATGGTTGCGGTTACCCTTGACGCTGCATCACAGACAGCAGCGCCTGCGATGTTGTACTCAACGACGAACCTGGTTGCACGAATGGCAAAACGTCATTTTTTCGGATGAATCCAGGTTCTGTGTAACGCATCATGATGGTCGCATCCGCGTTTGGCGACATCGCGGTGAACGCACAATGGAAGCGTGTATTCATTATCGCCATACTGGCGTATCACCCGGCGTGATGGTATGGGATGCCATTGGTTACATGTCTCGGTCACCTCTTGTTCGCATTGACGGCACTTTGAACAGTGGGCGCTACATTTCAGATGTGTCACGACCCGTGGCTCGACCCCTCATTCGATCCCTGCGAAACCCTACATTTCAGCAGGATAATGCACGACCACATGTTGCAGGTCCTGTACGGGCCTTTCTGGATACAGAAAAAGTTCGACTGCTGCCCTGGCCAGCACATTCTCCAGATCTCTCACCAACTGAAAACGTATGGTCAATGGTGGGCGAGCAACTGACTCGTCACAATACGCCAGTCACTACTCTTGATGAACCGTGGTATCGTGTTGAAGCTACATGTACCTGTACACGCCAGCCAAGCTCTGACGCAATGCCCAGGCGTATCAAGGCCGTTATTACGGCCAGAGGTGGTTGTTCTGTGTACTGATTTCTCAAGGTCTATGCACGCAAATTACGTGAAAATGTAATCAGACGTCAGTTTGTAAGTAGGCTGTTTAGGTTTTCTTATTGGTAACGCCACGTAGCGCTCTGTATGAAAATCACTGGCTGTGCTGTGTGCAGTCTGTGGCTAGTTTGCATTGTTGTCTGCCATTGTAGTGTTGGGCAGCTGGATGTTAAAAGCGCGTAGCGTTGCGCAGTTGGAGGTGAGCCGCCAGCAGTGGTGCATGTGGGGAGAGAAATGGCGGAGTTTTGAAATTTGTAACTGGATGTCATGAACTGCTATGTATATTATGATTTTTCAACACTATTAAGGTAAATACATTGTTTGTTCTCTATTAAACGCTTTCATTTGCTAACTATGCCTATCAGTAGTTAGTGCCTTCCGTAGTTCGAATCTTTTATTTAGCTGGCAGTAGTGGCGCTCGATGTACTGCAGTAGTTCGAGTATCGAAGATTTTTGTGAGGTAAGTGATTTGTGAAAGGTATAGCTTAATGTTAGTCAGGGCCAATCTTTTGTAGGGATTATTGAAAGTCAGATTGCGTTGCGCTAAAAATATTGTGTGTCAGTTTAAGGACAGTCTTGTATAATTGTTCAAAGGGGACGTTTCATATTTCGACCCTTAGCCGAGGATACCTCACTGGAATCTTCCGATTTTTTCTTGTAGTTTGTGTAATTAGTGTAACTTTTGTTTATTGCTTGCGCGTAATTGCAGAGAGAATTTCCTTTGTAGTTGTAGTTTTTCATTCTTGTACAGTAAAACAGTTGTGGCATGCATGTAAATTTGCACCAAGTATTTCGCAGCTGCGCTTGCAATTAACTAGATATTATTTTCAATGTTATGTTAATGTGTTTTCTTATTTTGCTCTACAAATTGTGCTTTTCTGTGTGATTGTGTGAAATATTGTGACAATAATGGCGTGTGAAAAATGTAATACTAGGCTCCAAAGTAAACTGAGACATGCCAGTGAAGACGAAAGCAGTGTGTTAGCGCCACCGTGTTATGAATTAACTAATGTTGAAAGTAGTAATTTGGTAATTGTGCATAGGGAAATGGAGCGAGCTGCAAATAATGGTGTAGACAGTGAAACAATTAGTGAACAGGGAAGCATTATCGATCGATCGGTCGGCAACAGCTCGCCTCAGGAATCCGAAATGACAGGACACAATCTCGCAAATACTGTAGATTCAGGTTTTGGGTCCTCACCGTTTTCTCAAATAAGTCAAAACACATTTTCTGCTTGTCAAAATGTGAATGTTGCCGGTGCAAATTCACTGGCGAAAAGCACTGAGGAACATGTTTCAGACACCAGTGCATTGTTATTACAATTAATGCAACAAATGGGACAAAAGCTTCAAAAGTTAGACACAATGGAACAAAATCAGAGACAAACACAGCAAAAGTTAGACACAATGGAACAACACCAGAGACAAACACAGCAACAGTTAAACGCAATGGGACAAAATCTTCAAAAGTTAGACACCACACTTGAACAAACACGTGAAGATTTAACTAGTGAGTAACATAACATTGAATCGAAATGTCAAAAAGTCTGTAATGACGTAAAAACACAAATTTGTGAGCATTTCCAACCCATTTTTTCGCATCATGAAAATGCATTACAGAATCACGAAGCAGCCATAAAAGAACTGCAAACTATTGTTAATGAAAATCATGAGACCTTGCAAGCTAAAATTGACTCAGTTGCATCTTCCGATTCGGTTACGCAACTTGCAAAGACTCAGGAAAACTTAGACACACTAGATACTCTGAAAATTGGTTCAGAAAGACACATGGAGGAAATTAGTTCATTATCAGAGAAAGTAGTAGATCTTTCGGATCAGCTAAATAATTTATCTACGAAGGTAGATGATAATCTGAATGACACAAAACCGGTAGTCTTTAATGACACAGAAGAGTGCGAACAAATTAGCAAATTCAAACAAAATCAGAATCAAATTAATACCCAACACCAAAGAGAAATCCGGGAAGTACAAGATCAGCTGACACAGGTAATACAGGAATTACGTATTTCAGGGGACACTCGCACCCCAATACGGGAAGAGGGACGTAGAAATACGGAACAGCCACAAAATAATAACACAGCGCATTTCGGAAATTATGAAAGAAATTGGCAATGTGCACCGAATTTTGAAATGGAACCGCCGAAACTACGTAACAATGACCGATATGCGACTCGCCGACATGATGATTTTGACTATAAGCTGTTCATTACTACACGTAAATTCAAAACATTTAAGAATTCTGGCAACGACATTCATCCGCAAGCGTGGCTCCATCTATTCTCTCATTGTTTTCCTCCCAACTGGTCATTAGAGCACAGATTAGAATTTATGTGTGGCTATTTAGAGAATGAACCAGCTGAAAGAATGCGATCGGTCATTCACGATTGTCACAGTGAAGGACAATTTTACCATGCCTTCCTCTCAGCATATTTGTCTCAGGCTCCACAAGACCGAGTAAAACATAGCATCATGATGATGAAACACTTTGAACAATCTGAATTTTCCAGTCTTGTCAAATATTTTGAAGACATGTTGCATAAGAATCAATATCTTTCAAACCCATACAGCCCTTCAGAACTCATCCGCATTTGCTTAATGAAATTGCCTGAACATTTAAGAAATATTATTTTGGCAGGACGTTGCGAAGACGACATTGAAGCGTTTCAGGGACTCTTACAAGAATTAGAAATTGACACAGACAGTCGCGGGATGCGAAACAGGAAAACAATCACTACAGGTCACATCTGTCACAATTCCGTGACGACAGAAACAATAACTGGACACGACAAGTATATTCTTACAACGCAAATCGTGAACAAAACAGACACCACCCATATGACAACAACTGACAGAGTAATAGTTACAGAGAAAGATCGCATTTCTGTAGTAATGAATATGACATAGATAACCGCAGAAACAGAGAATATGGTAACCAAAACAATTATTATCATGGGAGACAGAATAACTTCAGATGCAACAGTTCAGAGCGCAGTTACGATTCAGGGAGACATTCTAGACCATGTGACCAACAAGAAAGAAATTACGGAATGTACCGTTATGACGACAGACGGTATAATCGTAACAACAGACCTGAATTTAGTCAGAACTGGCGGGTTTCAAACAGGGCAGGGCCCTCTCGACAAGGTGAATTCGTAGAAGTTAGACCTCCAAATCCCAGTAACTACACGCGGCAACAAAGAGACAGACAATGACTCGCACCGCATGCAGACATGTGCGCCAGCTGGCTCCGAGAAAAGTAACGTAGACGCTAACCTTGAGAAAAATTTTAGCATTCCTTACCGACGTATACCACATGATAACTGCGTTGAAGTTGAAGCTCTGCGTACTAGGAAGAGTAAAGGTTTACACCACATTTCACATGTAAAACCGTTTATTGAGAGATAATCTGCTTTTTAACTTAGTCTTTGCCACAAAATTTTTCACTTCACGCTACTAGTAAAATTTGTCACGATGAGAAACTGTTAACATGCAACAATATTTTGAAGTTAACTATCCAGTCTAGAACCTAGGGAACATATTTAGACAGTATTTACGAGTGCATTGTTATAGTGAACAGACGACACATTGTTGCTATTTGTACAGTCTTGCTTGTTAGTTGCACGATTACGTAACGACTATAAGGCTTACATACTTAGAACATATACTGGTACTGCTAATGAGATTTTAATGCAACATTTTGGTTTACTTGAAAATACATTCTGGATTTAAAGTACTTTCTGTGAGATACCAGATGACACAGTGGTTAGTTTATGTGACAGCTACACGATTTAATCACGACACTACTAATGCGTGACAATTTACGATGTTGCTTTTGCGGTGTTTCTGTTTTATATCTGCACAGTTTTTCTGAATTATTCTGGAAAGTAAAACATGTTTTAATAGTAACCTTTGTGGTAAGCTACAATGAGACAGCCTTTTCCGTAGCACAACAATACGTTACAGCACAGTACTTTCTTCATCATGGCAATAAGCGTAATAACTAAGATATCTATACGCAAAGCATTTCACTTTTGTGTATCATGAGGTAAGTACATTGACTTCTGCAGAACTTAGCTTTCGGAGGACGATAACTACGACACTCCCACAGAGATTATCTTACAAGACGCACGGTTTAGCGCTACAGTACACGTATTTGAGTGATTAATTTTGTACTTAAAACATTTACTTTTAAAAATGTTTGAAGTACAATGATACAAAGGTTTTTCGTGATACATTTCATTCCATTGCTGTAGTCTGTAACACCTGAGGGTATAATTACATTAATCCTCAGGGGGTACACGCCTACTTTGAGTACCATGTGTTTGGCAATCACAAGGAGCCCTAGCTAATATGGTATTTGCTAATACAACTTTACACATAGGTACCATATTTTTCTAACACACAAATTACACAGCTATCTGATCATTTAACTGAGAGATAAACATTTTTTTACTACATCAGTGACACATGTTTACGCGATTACACAGTTGGGTAACTTCACACTTATGAAATTGTATTTTGTCTGTACTTAGTGAACTGTTCATATATTTTGGAACCATTGTGATACTATGAGAGCTTTGAATGATGTATTTGGTAAGGGATCACGATTTTTGAAGTACATTTGAGGTAGATGACACTATTTAAATGAGCAGAGAATTTTTTTTTAGGTTTTGACATTATTGCAGAAAGCTACGACGTTTTTGAGATTTGACTGAGGTGTTATGATGTAATTTTTACGACGACGATGCGTATTATGCTGCTGACGTATGTTTATGATCAATAAGCTGATGCCATATGAGGAATCTGATTATGCTACGTATTAATTATGATGAAATATTGCCGTGTCGACGAATATGTATATGTGTAGTAAGTTAAGGAATAAGGAGTAGTGGTTAGGGACTCTGGTTTGTGAAAAAGGATGTTGGAAACCGAGAATCGTACTTTAAGAGTTATGAAGTGTGTGTATATGCGTGAATGTATCACTATGCTGGCGAAAATTTTTTGGACACTGTTACATTTACTGGATTTTGTTTATGCAGATTTGAAACACAAATTCTCAACCTGGGAAGTTTTTATATGAGACTGTCACTGTAACCAAACTGGTGTCGTAAATATTTTGGTGAGAAAGTTAAGTGACCACCTGCACGTAATGCGTCGTGGGCACCCAGCTGTGCGACAGTCGCCTGGAAAAAAGCATCAGTGTGTGCCTTTCAGAGGCACAGGTGGAGAAAAGAAAGGGGCCATTAACCTCGTTTTTGCATTCCATTGTAGAAAGCATCGCAAATACGACACGCTCATTACTTGGAAACATATCGTACTTTGTGGTACTTACTGAAATGCTTATGAATTGATGGGAAATATTCTTACATCTGCAAACCTGATTATGACAAGTGTCTTTCTACAAGAGTTGAGAGCTACTGACTTACGAAATGCCACATAGCTATTGAATGATGTTTTTATGCTTTGGTTTGCGTAATTGCTTATTTCAATTGATATCTGTTTTCCAGCTGTGTTGCAGCATTGGTTTTATAAAATAAACTTAAATGCATTTGCTAATGTGAATACTTTCTGTCAACAGATCTATTAAATAATTAATTTATGATCCACATTCTTCGAAAAAGGATCTCTTGGAATGGAAAAAACAATAAGAAGGGGCTAATAACAGTAACTGCATATATAATTTTCTTTTCAAGTACTTGGTAATTTTTTGTAGAATTAGTTTTTGTGGTGCACCACTTTAATTGTATAGACATTAAGATGTGAATAGACATCTCCCTTATCTGCATTGTTGTCTTTAGTGTACTATTTTTTCTGCTTGAGCTTTGTCATGTTTAGATATTAGTTATTGCATTTGCTGCTGCTGTTTGCCAGGCATAGTGCTACTAAATTTCACTTTGTATTACTCTGTTAAGCTAGTTTTACTACTGATTTATTTTTCTTGTTGCTGCACATTGGCTCATATTAGTTGTAATGTTGCATTTGCTTGGTCATTTAGATTTACTGTAGCTTGCTTTGCCAATTTGCATTTTTTTGTCATTGCTGTTTGTGTTAATTGTTTTGTTCTGCTGCATTACCTCGTCCCTTAGTTTAGCATCTGAGCTCAGTAGATTTAAGTTAGCTTAAGAGGGGTAGACTATATAAGAGAATGAGTTGCGATGAATTGGAAGAAACGCATTGAGTAGTTTTATGAAAAAAGTACAGAAAGCAGGTATAGATAGCACTATTTGAAATAATGAACAACGAAGGGAGATCTCCAAGAAGTAAAGAAAGTTTTGTTTGCAAGTTACTGCAGTAAAACAAACCCTGTCCTTTCCCTTTCTGTTATTCCGCTATGTGTTTGTGTACTCTTGTATATTTGTGTTCTTCCTGTCTTTATGTGTTTATCTGATGAGAGTTACATTGTAGAATTTTTCTGATAATATGTTATTTACTTTGTAAAGATATTTAGACGTTATTTATTCTGTTTTGTTGCTCACATGTGAAGGTGATGTTTCAAAAGTTATTCTGATCTTTATGCATGTACTTATGTCATAATTCTTGTAACGCTGATGTATATGTCTATTTCTATTCTTTTGTAAAGCCTGTGTTACTACAAATGTTATCTGTACTGTTATGTTCTTTAATGATGTATTTTGTACCTTTGTAATTGTATTCTTATGTTATAAAAGTTTAATTGACGCCAGTTCATCATATTATTAGCTTGTAAGTTCCATTTCACTGCACACGTTTCTGTTGGTCATAGTATATGGACAATATGTGAGAAGTAGGGGCTGTTAGTGTTTGCACATGTGTTAATAATTCAGCAAGGGACTGGATAACAGCATTGCTGGTTTTAAGAACATTTAAAAAAAATTATGTGAGTGTACAAGTGGTGATTTACATACTTGCTATATTCTCTGCAAGATTCTTCAATGGTGATTGTGCACCTGCACGGCCACAACAGATGGCTGCTGGCTGTCTCTACGAGGACTACTGTGGGTCTGCATCTTTGATGGCCCCCATCATTTCTACAAGGACTGCAGTGGGTCTGCACCTCTGATGGCCCACCAATACCATACACTCTACCAGGACTACAGTGGGTCTGCTCTGTGATGACATACCCAACGATATTCTTCAAAACTTCGACTGACTCTGCTGTGGGTTTGCTCTGTTGTGGCCCATTACCTGCCTGCAAGTCAAGAGTCAGCACTGTCTTTCCGTTAGAAGGACAACACTACTTCTTCAAGACTGCATGGAAATCCACTACTTCCGTGTGCATTTTCTTTTACTGCTCAGACTTTCAGAAAAACACTGAAATTTTACTGTGATGAATGATCAGGACTGTCTTTATGGACTGTGAAAAAATTTTAGCTTTTGACCAACATTGTATCAATAAGTGCGTGCATTTGATATCTTTGTAATTGTAATTATGAAAAATTTTATCAAATCATTATTGGCCACTGCCCAAAACAATTTGTAAAATTTTTTGTGGAGAGCATGGGGGCTGTGTAAGAAGGCTGTTTAGGTTTTCTTATTGGTAACGCCACGTAGCGCTATGTATGAAAATCACTAGCTGTGCTGTGTGCAGTCTGTGGCTAGTTTGCATTGTTGTCTGCCATTGTAGTGTTGGGCAGCTGGATGTTAACAGCACGTAGCGTTGCGCAGTTGGAGGTGAGCCGCCAGCAGTGGTGGATGTGGGGAGAGAAATGGCGGAGTTTTGAAATTTGTAAGACTGGATGTCATGAACTGCTATGTATATTATGATTTTTCAACACTATTAATGTAAATACATTGTTTGTTCTCTATTAAAATCTTTCATTTGCTAACTATGCCTATCAGTAGTTAGTGCCTTCCGTAGTTTGAATCTTTTATTTAGCTGGCAATAGTGGCGCTCGCTGTATTACAGTAGCTTGAGTAACGAAGTTTTTTGTGAGGTAAGTGATTTGTGAAAGGTATAGGTTAATGTTAGTCAGGGCCACTCTTTTGTAGGAATTTTTGAAAGTCAGATTACGTTGCACCAAAAATTTTGTATGTCAGGTTAAGCACAGTCCTGTATAATTATTCAAAGTGGACGTTTCAAGTTCTAGTATAATATATTTGTCCAGTGAATGCCTGTTTATCATCTGCATTTCTTCTTGGTGTAGCAGTTTTAATGGCCAGTAGTGCATTAAAGTCACAGGTGGGATAGACAACCGCCAATCAATAACAATGATCTGATGCATGTTGTCGATGAATGTTATCACGACTTCGATAGTTTCCAGATCAACGATTTGATAACAATCGCAAACATAGTATTGGGCATAATTTCGTGGTTTTTTTTTTGCATCTTCTATTTTCATTGTTTGTTGATACTACTTACCTCATTTTTAAAGGAACATTTATGTTAATTCATAATTAGGAAAGTATAAGCACAAATTGTACTCTTATCATACTGTTTTTTTAATGAACAGATCAAATTTCAACTAGTGTAAATCACAGGGTTTAGAACAAACGGGACTGAATAGAAATTCGAATCTGCCAAAGTACAGAAAATAATAATATTCATGGAATTCGAAAACTAATGCATGCTCACTGAAAACAGAGGATTTAACTTTAGACTCCCATCAGCAGTGAGTTTAGGCAAATTTAAGAAGGGAATGAAAAACAAATAAAGAAAGCAGTGATACACGGAATCCCGAAATACTAGGAAAGGAAAGATGATGATCGGCAAGAAGCACAGCTATTGAATATTACGAGTGACCCACAGTTCGTGGCAATAGTGCTCTCTCGATCAGGATTCGAACCCTGACAACTACTAATTGGATCTAACAGGAAGGCACAGTTCTATATGGACTCAACTGTTCAATCAAATGTTCATTTCAAAACTATCAAGATATGCAAAAAGAAAATATGAAAAATAAGTTGTCTTAAT
The DNA here is from genome assembly GCF_021461385.2 of Schistocerca piceifrons. Classification (NCBI taxonomy): domain Eukaryota; kingdom Metazoa; phylum Arthropoda; class Insecta; order Orthoptera; family Acrididae; genus Schistocerca; species Schistocerca piceifrons. The sequence continues at coordinate 12,833,640 of NC_060143.1, forward strand.
AACGTCACATTCTGCTGTAAAAGAAAAGAAAGGTTAAAAACTAAAGTGGAGTAGCATTAGAAACCACCTTAATATATTACTGAAACTACCTAATACATTACTGCAGCAATATTTTATTCTGCATACGAGGATAATGTGTTACCCAACAGCACGAAGAAATACGGACGAAGATTCACGAATTTCTGGTTCACTTGCAGTTTAGAGCTGTACTTCAGAAATAAAAACAAACGAGTGCAGGGGGAGGGGGGAGGGGAGGGGGCAGACATGTTGTTCTTAGTTTAATCATCCGCAGTTTTACATCTTCACTAAGAGGCTGATGACTTAGCCTAAACAATACAAGCGAAATTTGCAGCAAGAGAACACACCTCAGAGTGTGAAAAAAAATTGTATTCAAAGGAGTGCTAAGCTGTTGAAGTCGTTAGAACAGCGCAGCAGTCGAGTCGAAATTACTGGCCTTTCACCGCGATGCGTCCTCGTTTCAATTCGGCGTCGCATGAATGGCGCCTGTTTGTACTTTCTGACGTTTTCATCGTCCTGAGTGATCTTTTATTAATGACCTTGCCAACGGCAGCCATTAAACAAACTCCATCACAGCGGCTCACGCAAGCCATCTCGTTCGATGAAAGCGTTCGGAATAATGACGAGGCACCGATATCGCTTTTCCGTAGCGCTTAAACTTGCGTAAATGCGAAACTTCCAACACAGGAGATGAATGTCATGCCACGACTACAGTTTGCTCTACAAATAACTGTTCGAAATGCTGGTAAACGAAATTCCGGTGAAAAAGGTCCTCTCCCCCTTGGCTTGTTGCCTTTTCATCTCGCGTTTGCTACTATACATCTGGTGCCTTCTCATGGCAACAGAACCCATTTAATGGTTCAACATTTCGGAACTCATGTGCGCTGTCGGGCTATACAGCTCATTCTAGTCACGTGATTTCGTCACGACTTATAAGGGTATCAGTGTGTATACAGAACGTTAGACAAACAGTTGTAGGCCATGTGAATGCCGTGTGAGAGGGTATCAAACGTACACATGTGCCTCACAATACCTCCAATGAGCTTTGAAACACGAGTGGGGTGTTCTTACAGTTTTGTATGCACATCGGAAAACTATTTTTGACACACAAAAATGGTAGCACAGAACACAATAAATGAATTTTCTGATTGATGGATAAAGTCAAGGAGACAGGTCAGTGGTAATTAGCAAACAGACCTCACAGTTTCCGTATAGATTACATGAACAGTGATGTCCATTGCATATAACTGCAGGAGTTAGCGTAGTGAACAAGAATGAGGGGAGTTGTGGTAGCACTGATGACATTCATTGCGCTTCGGTGCTCCGTGGCCTCCATTGTTTCCTCTACCATGTAACTATCAACATTCAAAGGTGTAGGACAAATGATCGTTTTAGTTGTTAAGGAACGTAATATCTTTAGAAACTTATTCACCTGTTATTCGCTTGGAATGTTCATAACCCTCTGAGAATCAATAACAACTGTATGCAAATACTGGATACTGTAGAATACTGTATCCTATTAAACGCAAGATCGAATTAATTTACGACAGCGTTTCAAGAAATTTATTACCAACCTTATACGTATGCGGGAGATATCATCCAACTCCGAAAAATTCGATCGCAGATCTTGAGATATATTATTGATTTGGCCAATGTTCTACTCTAGCAGCAATTTTAGTGGTGCACTCTTCCCAGTTGACATGCCTTGAAAGCAGAGAATCAAGAAGCATTAAATTATGCAAACGCACAGGGCACGGAGAAGGCGCTATTTTGACCTATATAATGTTCCTCACAATCTGCTGTTGCTTTCGAGTATTAACCCCCAAATGTCCTCGAGACCTCATTTATCGAGAGATTGTTACTCCTGCCAGTTAACACCACAATGGGCCACGTGTGTTTCGATGTCGATGAAATTATGATAAAGACAACACAACACCCAGTCCCTGAGCTGAGAAAGTCTCCGACCCGGCCGGGAATCGAATCTGAGCCCGTTGCATGGCAGTGAGAGGCGCTGACCACCTAAGAAGGCGGACAGAGTTGCTGTTCAAGTTAATCGGAACAGTATCCGCCACACATTTACTGGGGATGTGGAGCAACTAATGATAAATTCTATCACTCTAGCATACTGGAGGAATCACATAGGCAGAATGTGATTACCAACAATTCCATCTCAAATGTTTGTGGAAAAGACAAATAACATGTAGTTTCTCACAGTCTAGCTGTAATCATTCGACCTTTTAAAATAATTGGTAAGATTAAAGGAAGCCTAACATTCTAAGGAGTAAACCATATCACAAACATCGTGTTGGTGCGTAACTGAGTGGTTCATTTGGAAGCATCTTCTGAAGATGGAACACATTTGGGTTGCGCTACTGAAATATCTGCAAATCCGTCAGATGGTACGTACTTGAAGCAAGCGACACAACATTGGTACTAGCAGACGTGCATTACCAGACCTCATTGTAACGGCAGCCTCAAAACCGAATATCCTCGCTTCACGTTTCTCAAAATCAAAATCCGCAGTATGAAGTTTAACAGTTTCTCACACTGTTAATGTAAATGTGTCCTTTTCAGCAACTTACGCTTGTAGACTTGTACTCGAGAAATGACGTATACAGAGGTTACTGTTACTGATGATAATGATGATGATGATACTATGGAATTAATGGCCCACCTGGGAAGTTCAGCCGCCGAGTTTCAACGCTTTTGAGCTGGCGCCACATTGCCCTCCGCTTAGCAATAACACACAATCATGTCAGTCAGCACAAACACTTCGACTATACTAGATACTGAAGCTCACAAATCAACAAAACGAACTAGCACTGTACAGTAACTACGATTTTGCTACCACATATGCTCACCAATGTAACTTGAAACGCATAAAAATATATTTTCTATAACACCTTTGCGTTCCTGGATGTCCGAGGGTGGAAACTGAAAGGTTGTGTCCAGTAGATACAGGTGTTATAAACTGGCGAAAAGAAGTTTTATATCCTCATTACTAACATAATTTGTGTGTATATTTATTGCCGGCCGGAGTGGCTGAGCGGTTCAAGGCGCTTCAGTCTGGTACCGCGCGACCGTTACGGTCGCAGGTTCGAATTCTGCCTCGGGCATGGATGTGTGTGATGTCCTTGGGTTAGTTGGGTTTAAGTAGTTCTAAGTCCTAGGGGACTGATGACCTCATATGTTAAGCCCCATAGTTCAAAAATGGCTCTGAGCGCTATGGGACTTAACATCTATGGTTATCAGTCCCCTAGAACTTAGAACTACTTGTACCTAACTAACCTAAGGACATCACACAACACCCAGTCATCACGAGGCAGAGAAAATCCCTGACCCCGCCGGGAATCGAACCCGGGAACCCGGGCGTGGGAAGCGAGAACGCTACCGCACGACGACGAGCTGCGTAAGTCCCATAGTGCTAAGAGCCATTTTTCGTGTGTATTTTTTAATTACGAAACCAGTTTCTCCACGCTCTTTTGATCAGAAGACTATGTACAGTCCCCCACGTAAAAGAGCTGAAAGTAAACCAGCATTCTCAGTGCGTTTCAGTGAAGCACACTGCCCCAGTCGTCAAACGGACAATGTGGCTTGTATACCAGTATGTGTCAAAGAGTCATTTCAAGCTTAGACCGTGCATGCATTGCCAAGAGCAATCTGTGCTCACCGAACTGGCCGACACCATGGCGACATCTTTCCCATTAATAGTGACTGTCGTGAGACACAAAGCACTGAAAATCTGTGTCGTAGTCGTCACCGCTGCTGACTGACATCTTCAAATTATAGTTAGAAGCTACCTCAGAGAAGTTGCAATAGAACTTTCATCTATCTTTTTAGAGGCAAGTGAGAAGGCAGTGTCGACCCAGACAGCAAGGTCTTCAGGCCTCAGTTACGAACAACAGTAAAAAACCCACAACAATGCGTTGCGTGAAGAAGGTGGACAAGTGAACACAGAATGTGGCCAAGGAATGGGGTGCCTGGATCGGTGGAGTCGTCAGCAGGATTTTTTTGACGGCTGATGATCGTTGTAGTAGAGTGCAGAGGTGATCAAGTATCAAGCACATCTCGAGAATCCAGCCCCACGGAAAAAAGAAAGGAGATTGGTCAATGACGTTTTAGGCCGATATCATGCCTACCGGCGCTATCGAAGGTAATTAGAGAGTTATGTTGTATCGGGATAAGGTTAGCCAATGTATTGTCCAGTCCTTTCGTCAGCATTTCATCGATAGATTCATCTCTGAAGACGAGAATCTATGAACATTTCCTGCCCAAAAAGCCACTACCTTCCACTAAGTGGAAGGAGTGCAGAAAATACATAAATTCGATTGAGCATGCATTGAACCTGTTGAATCATACTATGTGGCTTTAAAGAAAATACTTGCCCCTCTCTGCCCCAGTCAAACACGTTGGAGCAACATGTTACTGTCACTAACAACACAGTCGACTCTAAGTCCATAATGTTCGCAGCATACAGGTGGTGCAACTCAGCAAAAGCATCTTTCAGAGGCAGGTGGGGACGGGGGGGACAGGGGGGGGGGGTTATAGCCCAAGCACGGGTATGGAGTTACTGGTCCCATTTCCGGAAGCAACGTCCACGAAATAAGCAATTCCCCATTGTTTTTAAGCATGAGCTTACCTTCTACGAGGGCAGTTCAATAAGTAATGCAACACATTTTTTTTCTGAAACAGGGGTTGTTTTATTCAGCATTGAAATACACCAGGTTCTTCCCCAATCTTTTAGCTACACAACACTATTTTTCAACGTAATCTCCATTCAATGCTACAGCCTTACGCCACCTTGAAATGAGGGCCTGTATGCCTGCACGGTACCATCCCACTGGTCGATGTCGGAGCCAACGTCGTACTGCATCAATAACTTCTTCATCATCCGCGTAGTGCCTCCCACGGATTGCGTCCTTCATTGGGCCAAACATATGGAAATCCGACGATGCGAGATCGGGGCTGTAGGGTGCATGAGGAAGAACAGTCCACTGAAGTTTTGTGAGCTCCTCTCGGGTGCGAAGACTTGTGTGAGGTCTTGCGTTGTCATGAAGAAGGAGAAGTTCGTTCAGATTTTTGTGCCTACGAACAAGCTGAAGTCGTTTCTTCAATTTCTGAAGAGTAGCACAATACACTTCAGAGTTGATCGTTTGACCATGGGGAAGGACATCGAACAGAATAACCCCTTCAGCGTCCCAGAAGACTGTAACCATGACTTTACCGGCTGCGGGTATGGCTTTAAACTTTTTCTTGGTAGGGGAGTGGGTGTGGCGCCACTCCATTGATTGCCGTTTTGTTTCAGGTTCGAAGTGATGAACCCATGTTTCATCGCCTGTAACAATCTTTGACAAGAAATTGTCACCCTCAGCCACATGACGAGCAAGCAATTCCGCACAGATGGCTCTCCTTTGCTCTTTATGGTGTTCGGTTAGACAACGAGGGACCCAGCGGGAACAAACCTTTGAATATCCCAACTGGTGAACAATTGTGACAGCACTACCAACAGAGATGTCAAGTTGAGCACTGAGTTGTTTGATGGTGATCCGTCGATCATCTCGAACGAGTGTGTTCGCACGCTCCGCCATTGCAGGAGTCACAGCTGTGCACGGCCGGCCCGCACGCGGGAGATCAGACAGTCTTGCTTGACCTTGCGGCGATGATGACACATGCTTTGCCCAACGACTCACCGTGCTTTTGTCCACTGCCAGATCACCGTAGACATTCTGCAAGCGCCTATGAATATCTGAGATGTCCTGGTTTTCCGCCAAAAGAAACTCGATCACTGCCCGTTGTTTGCAACGCACATCCGTTACAGACGCCATTTTAACAGCTCTGTACAGCGCTGCCACCTGTCGGAAGTCAATGAAACTATACGAGACGAAGCGGGAATGTTTTAAAATATTCCACAAGAAATTTCCGGTTTTTTCAACCAAAATTGGCCGAGAAAAAAAATGTGTTGCATTACTTATTGAACTGCCCTCGTACCTTCGATGGAATAGACATATAACCACCAGCTTCCTTCGCTTGTTCAAATAACTTGGATTGCTTCAATACCAATGCACTAGTGGCGACTATCTCGCGTCCCTTTATAATTTGTCTCCCACAGGGAAAGTGATATTTCGCATGATCACAAACGTCGGAAATGTGACGTCGAGTAACTTGCTCCGCCAATAGACTAATCGAGCAGATATCCTCCAAGTCGTGCTGTTTACTGACGAGGCTTCATCTGATCGTGTTGGTATTTCGAACAACAGGAATAGCCAGTGTGGGATGACGAAAACGCTTAACTGCAGTAGTGTCACTCCATCAAGTACGTTTTGCTGTGAATATTTGGGCCAGCATTACAGGCGATAATCTTGCTGGACCATATCTTCTACCTGACAGTCTCAATGGCCACCTGTACCTGAAGTTCCTGAGAAGAGTTCTACCTGAGTGGTTGGATAACGTACCCTTGGCTGTTCGTGGGAGGATGTGAATACAGCATGACGGTGCATCGCCTCACTTTAGTGTGGATGTCCGCCACCACCTCAGTGCTGTGTCTCCTATGCGCTGGACTTGAAGGGAAGGTCCTATTGCATGGCCTGCGACGTCACCTGATCTGAATCTCCTTGAGAATTGCCTGTCGGGATATCTAGAGCTACTTGTGTATGAGACCCAAGCGGATCTGGAGGTGGAATTAGTTGCCAGAATTGTAGCTGCCTGTTACGTGTTCGAAACCCACGAAGGATATTTGTTGGCCGATGTCATGCTTTCACTTAGACTGACGGCCGTCAGTTTCAGCACATTTTGTAAGTTACAGTACAGATAAAACGTTAACTGTGTCAGCGGCGGTATTTGCAGTTGACTGTAACTAATGTAAATAAAAAAGTACGAAAAATGCGACTTTAATCCTATTATTTCCCTATTATTTCCTTAAGCTGGCTTATCCAACCCAAAGTTCCTCAAATTGTTCAGTGAAGCATCCTTTATGTCCTTTCAAATTTTTGCCCGCTCTTACGGGGAAACCCTGCATAAGTGTATGGCCAGACAGACCTTTGCCAGCCGGCCGGAGTGGCCTAGCGGTTCTAGGCGCTACAGTCTGGAACCGCGCGATCGTTACGGTCGCGGGCTCGAATCCTGCCTCGGGCATGGACGTGTGTGATGTCCTTAGGTTAGTTAGGTTTAAGTAGTTCTAAGTTCTAGGGGACTGATGACCTTAGAAGTTAAGTCCCACCGTGCTCAGAGCCATTTTTGAAGACCTTTGACAGTTTACGTAGCTTTGCTATCAGGATTTTCTGCACTTTATACATGATCAAAGAATTTGATAGTAGAATTGTTCGTTCTAGCGGAATCATTATGTAGACTAACGAAAGCAATTTTTCTTCTAGTTATGTAATTATGAACGTCTGGTTTCATATGGTACCAACTGCCTGCGGCCGTGAATCTCAAACTTGAAGATTCCATCCCATGAGTGGATACAGACATTTTACACGACAGACGTGGATCAATATGCTGTTGAATAAGTAGCCATTTTGTTCTTTTCTGATCCTTGAAAAAAATTACAGAATGACGATATGTTTGTCTGAAAAATCAGTGGCGTCAGTCTGTCAAAATTATTTCCAATGAAGGCAGCAGTCGTGGATATGAATCAGGGCTGAATTTCGGCCAGAACCCACTGGAATGGCGTTCCGGCACTCCCAGGGATCTCTGTTTTTTTAACTCACTGGAACAAGTCGCCACAGTAAATTTAAAATAGTACACATGCATTACTTCGCTACGTAACTCATTATTACAAAAGTTATGAACGACAGAATGTGACAAGAATGTTATGTACAGTCTGTCCCCATAGCAGTATCACGTGAGGTGGGGGGTCGACGAGGAAGACCGTGGCAGCCGCGGGTGGGGGCGGGAGAGACGGGGAATGTTTTCCTCTTTACCTTGCGTTGCAACAACGCAGGCGCCACGTACCTTGTACAAATGGCATTCGAAGTTAACGTTTTGTCAAAACTTATTATATGAAAGTTTGTGTTAAAATGTGTTGCTTATATAGTAATGAGTATGAACATAAATCAGTACAGTTGTAATACAGCTCAGAAAATAGAAGACAAATGACATTTAGAGCATTTACTAAACATGTAACTCCGTTTTCATGTTAAATCGTGTTTTGTTTTTCCTAACTCTTCGGGAAGTCGAAATTATACGTGACACCGATTGGCCAGAAATATCTTCATCATCACTCTGGGCTGAGTGCTTTATTAGTTAATATTGGACACCTATTCACAGAAGAACTATTATACAATGCACCTATTTGAACGTTACGTCTGGCAGCAGCTGAAAACATGGCGTCGTAGTCACGAACACTGCCGACTTGTGGCGATATGAATCGAGATGAACAAGGAAACAAACTGGCATTTGTTTGGTGACAGATGGTACCACCTCTTGTTTGTATGAAACCTTTCGGTCTTATTTTTTTGATTGTAAGAAGTTATGTTTTAAAGACCTGATTTCAGAACAGTACTTGGTAAAAAAATGAGATCGTTGTTTTTCCAAGTTTTCAACAAAAATCGAACCTTGTGATTTTCATGGCTGGCTGGAGGTAGGGGGGGGGGGTGAGGGTAGGGGTGTTGTGGTTGACCACTGGGATTAATGATAGTGCTTCCAGAAAGAATAATCTTGATAAGGGCGTCATATCTTATTCCTTTTAAATGAATGGTACAAGAATGGTTTTCTAACTTGTATTCCACATCCGTTTCATGGACGACATAGTATTTTCCTTGTCGATACTCTAATTCTGACAGACTGGTAGTTAACACAGTTCGCGATGGTGTTTCACTGATCACGGGAACTTAGTTCAGATTCAGTCCTGGCACTCAGTTATTTCATTTCAGATTTCATTGTTTCTCCAAAAACTCACTCTACCTTTCGAACTGAAGGCAGTGTGCTCCAGTACTACTATTGTCGATGCTCAAATTCGAGATATGTGAAAATGATGTCGAATAAATTAGTCATTGTATAAATTTCTGCAGGTATATATATTATTTGATAATTTATTGTACTGCAAAATCCATTACCTATATAAATAGGATATTAAAAACAACATTTAGGAATAGTTAGTGGAAACTAATGTTTTCGAAAGTGTAAAAATATATTGCATTACTGCTCCTCCCTGTTGTCGCGGAAACTAGTGTTACATTGCGTGTATTTTTTCAGTTGCTTGTTATCCCCATTAAAATTTCATTAACTGAACATGGTTGCAAATCCGTTACTAACCTTTGTAGCTGCGATTGTTAGGTTAGTAGGGCAAGCGAGGTTAATATCAGATCTTTCGCATGTAATACGAGCGACGTCATAGTAATATGCTGGCTCGCTCTGGTAGGACAATTTGTTAATGGAATTGTATAAATGTTAATGTAATGTTATAATAAATCCGTGCTTGTTATGTTTCATGTTAATCCGAAAGGAGAGAAGAAAAATAAGATAACCATTACAAAATAAAAAAACCCGTGTTACACCGAGGAACGGAGAAATTGTCGTAGGTGATCGGCAAAAATAGCATGTTAAAAGTTCCAGGGAGTTTTCATTAACCTTCTATCATCAGGTTTTGCAGTTATCAGTGTTGAAGTACGGAATAAAGGAATTTCCGTGAGACGATGACGACCTGAAAGTAATTCGCGAGTGAAACCAGCCTCTAACTCAACAATAGGCAAGAGCGCGTCTGGATTTTTTTTACTGATAGTGACGTAACTGATATTATTACAGTAGTGAGAATTGGGTGATAAAATGTCATATTAAATATCTTGACATTACGTTTAGTTTCATTACAATATATTTGAATACACCAAGTTTATGGTAAAGATTGCCATACAGCTAACCAGGGATCGTGAACATGATATGTCGCATCGGTGTCCATGCTAGGAGAAGCGAGTACGCGGGAATTACGATCGGTAGTTCCAAAGACTGAATTACTGAAAAAATTCGAGTCAATGTCTTCCACTGTGGCCAAAATAGCTATGGACCAGAAGGCTATGGCTCATGATATTTGAGAAATATCTTCAAGGAGGGATTGCTATAGGTGCGGAAATAGTGAAGATTACAGAGATGATGTGGAAACAGAGCAAGTCTGTGACCAAGCGTACAGCTCTTTCAGAAAAACGGACTAACTATCGAGATACCAAAACTAAAGAGAGCACATTAACGTATTTCAGAGACAGTGCAGAATTTAATCAGAGAGGTCATTGGGCTAAGACAGTCGCATTTTGCACTCTGCCGAAACATCCAACTGGTTTCGTTTAAAAAGGATAATATTACAATAGAACAAGGGCATGTTTGGGATGGGCAGTTTGAAGTGCAGGGGGAAACATTTTGCACAACAGCTCATATCCTGCGTATCCAAAAAGGACATCGAAATCGTACAACTATTAAATACCTGAGTACAAAAGGCCGTGGAAAAAACTTCAAATGAAATTAAAGAGTAATATAACCGTTACCACGCTCCTGTGGAGATTAACTACGGGTATTAACAGAAAAATTAGGCCAGGACCTACCGTATGTAAAGATGTTGTAAGAGAACAGTTAGAAAATGTAAAGAAAGAACTTGGAAAAGTTATAAACATCCTGCAGGATAATCAGCTCGATGTGTGGAGTATGGAAAGTAATTCCATTTCTGAACCAGTTCTATACAGACTACAACATATGGCAAAAAATGGTTGAAATGGCTCTGAGCACTATGGGACTTAACATCTGAGGTCATCAGTCGCCTAGAACTTAGAACTACTTAAACCTAACTAACCTAAGGACATCACAAACATCCATGTCCGACGCAGGATTCGAACCTGCGACTGTAGCAGTCGCGCGGTTCAGCACTGAAGCGCCTAGAACCGCTTGGCCACCGGGGCCGGCTTACAACAAATGACAACAGAGCAGGAAGAGACACAGTTAGGTTATGCAACGTGCAATATAGGAACCATATAACTACACTCCCATACTGTGATGCTGGTGAAAGAAAATGTAATCTACCATCTGCAAGTTCAAACATTTCTACTGGAAAAGAAATCTGTTAACCCCGTAGGATTCACTACCGTATTTCACAGAGTCATGCCGAAATATTGGTCAGATGAACAAAAGATAGGCTTCGTGAGTCAGATGGGATACAAGAAGGGTTAATGAAGAAGTATTCAATCCTCATACTATTTGAAATACGGCAAAGGAATTAGCCCACATATTTTGGACGTTGCAAACCTGCCAGTACATGTATAGGAAAAAGTAATAAACAGTTTTTGAAACAAATTAAGAAGAGTTTTTGGCGATGCTGGATGCAATAGATCTGATACAAGAAGACACAAAAGCTGCTTGCAACAATGGACCAATCAACAGAAACGATAATGGCAAAGGCATTTGAAGCCACGATGACAGAGCAGGTCATAACAACGGGTCAGTTACGTTCTACATGACTTGGCGCAATGTAAATGTAAATTACGTATAAAGCCAAAATAAATGCCATGGTTTGAGCAAATAATATTAACCGCAGCCAGTGCCAGAAACTGTCAGAAATTGGACAAAGTAATCCTGACTGACACATTTTGTCTTAGATAGTGGAAGTAGAGAATGGTAGAAATCGCCCATCCACCATAGGTTCGATTAATCTCGACCATGCTGAACCCTGAAACGACATTCAATGGGTGGGGTGGAGGCGAAAACGAATCAGTTCAGTTGATACGCTACGAGAACGAACATCACATCGGGAATGATCTTTATTCTAGTGGTGCAAGATGCTGTAGTTGACATAATATCATGCCGCAATCAGGAATTATGTGGGGCATTCAATAAGCAATACAATACTTTTTTCTGAAAGCTAGTTGGTATTATTCACTATTCGACACTCATTTTTCTACAAATAAACTGTTTTTCAGTATAATCTTCGGTCAACGGAACGGGCTTACGCCAAATTACTGGGAGGACGTGTGTGCCCACGTGGTACTACTCTGCCGGTGGACATTGAAGCCAACGTGTTGATGCATCAATAATCTCCCCATCATCCACATATTGCTTCCCTGCAGAGTGCGTTCCTTCATTGGGCCAAGAAGATGGGAGTCTGAGGGAGCAATAGCTGGGTTGTTGGGGGGATGAAGGAGGTCAGTGAAATGAAGTTCTGTGAGCTCCTTTTTGGTGCGCAGGCTTGTGTGAGGCCTCGTGCTGCTGTGGAGGAGGAGGAGGAGGACTTTTTCTAATAATTTCCGGGTATGCAGACGGATCCCGTCGACACTCTGCCACGATATTTCGGCCCAGAGACGTCCGGCCATCATCAGGTGAGTACACAACTACTGAAGAGCCCAGGTGCAGTCGTGGTATTTATGCCGAATCTCGCGCATGCGAAATGTACAGGCATCCTACAGCGCATGCGTCAGGTGTTGACATGCGCAGCATAGCCGAGTTGTACGTGCTGCCCTCGGTGGTGAAAATAAAGGTTCATCTAGTCATTCAGTATCGAATGACACTGTCGATTCCGCTGTGATTGTATAATTTTAATAACAGGATTCTAATTTTTATCCAGATGAAAGGCGTTGTCACGATTTATAAGATTATTGGCAAGACGTATTTCCACTGATTCCTTGATTGCAGAATCCCAAAAACCGGAAACCGGGGCTAAAATTTTTGTTCCATTGTTCCTGTTATTAAAATTATACAATCACAGCGGAATCGACAGTGTCATTCGATACTCAATGACTAGATGAACCTTTATTTTCACCACCGAGGGCAGCACGTACAACTCGGCTATGCCGCGCATGTCAACACCTGACGCATGCGCTGTAGGATGCCAGTACATTTCGCATGCGCGAGATTCGGCATAAATACCGCGACTGCACTTGGGCTCTTCAGTAGTTGTGTACTCACCTGATAATGGCCGGACGTCTCTGGGCCGAAATATCGTGGCAGAATGTCGACGGGATCCGGCTGCATACCCGGAAGTTATTAGAAGAAGAAATACGCCGGGAAAGTTTCAGAGGAGGACTTTGTTTGTATTTTTGTGGCGACTAACACGCTGACGTCGTTCCTTCAATTTCCTGAGAGCAGCACACTACATTTCATAGCTTGTCGTCACACCATGAGGGAGGATATCAAACAGCCCCAGAACACCGCCGCCACGACTTTACCGGCTGCAAATGTGGTTTTGAACTATTTCTTCGGAGGAGAGGTGGTGTGGTGCCACTCGAAGGATTGCCTGCAACGCAAAAGAAGAGATTATTTGCAATTTCAGCGTCGAATGAACACCCTCGACTGAAAAGCATTAAGTGATACGGCGATGTCACCTCTGTAAAGAAAATATCTCAGTTTATTGAATCAAACTGACAAGGAAATATCGAATGAATTTGTCAGCAAAATTCATATGTCATTCAGGAAGTAATTCGGCAGTCATACTGTTGTCAGACATTTTCTGCGTTGTTGCCAAGTTTCAGTTCTACTATGAGTGGGAAAAATTCGTTTCACCTGTCGATGGAGAGCAAGTGAGTATCTCTTGTGTCTTAAAGGCATGCCGAATGAGGCCTGAATACCAAAGATATATGTGAACGGACTTTATTCGCGTTTCTGAACTACAGGGTAGTTACTAATAATACTCAAATGCTCCGACTGTATTTCCGTTTTTCTGTCGTAAACACAGTGAAAACTGGAAAGCTGTCACGAAACGCGGCCCACATGTCGGCATATATTATGACAAAGTAACACGTATTTTGATCGTTTCAGGATTTGAAAATATTTATCTTAAGAATGTTTTCATTGGCTTCGTCACCGAAACAGACGGACACAAATGAAAAGACAGCTCAGCTTTAATTGCAAAACGTGGACATGTAAGGAGAGGCTTGGTAAGTTACGAAAAACGTTGCGTTCCAAACCGAGAATTATCTGAAAAGTGGGCTCAAAAATCTGGGTAAAAACTGACACCAGCGAACGTTCAACATGTTAGTTCGATTCGAGTTCCATCGGGAGAAGGCATAAGAAACAAAAAATGCAGACAGTAATGCGAGGAAAAGTCATCTTAAGCAGAACTGTGATTGAGGCTATAAATACTGAAAAAATGACAATTATCAACTCATAATGATCATAGTATAATCACTGGTGATATTTTGTCAGTACAAGTGAACAGCAACCATGTTCAAGAGCTTTCAAATTACATTTTCCTTAAGATAGGGAGATACCGAGATAACAATAGGTGCAACATAATGACAGTTGCGGTGGTTTTCAATACAGAGATTCACAGTCGGTACACAGTGTTATTGGTTCAAATGGCTCTGAGCACTATGCGACTCAACTGCTGAGGTCATCAGTCGCCTAGAACTTAGAACTAATTAAACCTAACTAACCTAAGGACAGCACACAACACCCAGCCATCACGAGGCAGAGAAAATCCCTGACCCCGCCGGGAATCGAACCCGGGAACCCGGGCGTGGGAAGCGGGAACGCTACCGCACGACCACGAGATGCGGGCACACACAGTGTTATTAACAGAGTCCCTGGTGGTATCATCTATGAACGACGTCTCTATCCTACCACAATACTCAGAAGAGAATTAGGAGGTTGTAATATGACGGCAGAGATGGGCAGTTTTAGACTATCTGTACGCTACTGATTCATGATACTAAACTACCACTACGTCGGACTGTAGCTCAGACTTATTTCCTGCTCGTGTGAAACAGTTGCTCAGCACCCACATCCTGATATCCCATACATAACACAACCCCTAAAAAGGCCAGTTAATTCCAGTGAAACGCCATACGCTCATGTTTGTCAGGCAGCGTCTTTTTTTCAACTTTTTTTCTTCTTTTGCACCAGACTGTCTCCTCCTTTTGGAAGGTGTCTACCACAGCATAATCCACATACACTCCCTCCAAGCCCAACCACCACAACAACCGTGAATGTTTCTTAAAATACGACACTGGATGCAGTGTCAGACCTATCTTATCAGCTTCTTGTTGTCAGCCTTTTTGAGTGTTTACTCTGCTGTATGCTGGAGATGAATGGATAAGAAAAAGACGAATGCTTTACTGAGGTGAACCATCAATGTCTCCATTCTTCCACATCCACCATTCAAAATGCCGTGAAAATGAGAGACATAAATGCGTTTATGAGTGATAAACAATTTTATTACATTACCTGGGAAAGTATGGAGGGCGAATTCCATCAGTCATCTGATGATAGCGAGCTCAAGTGTTTCAAAGGAATTCATTAGTTGATAAAGAGGTAGTTACGTATCGTCGAGGACGTGAACATACCCTCATTGCTTTAGTACAGGCTAAGGCAGATATTAGCTTTTATAATAACTTATTTTATGCTTTATTTAACTTACTGCAACCCATTTGAAGCATATTTTGCTCATATCACGCATTTGTGCTTGCTGAAGATTGTTACTTAAGGTTAAATTGTCTTAGCATAGAACTAATTAGTTCACTGTTCGCCGCCGGAGTCGCTATTGGAGTATTCCATTGGAAGCGGTGTCAGTGTGTGGCCAGAAATCGATTGTCATCGGTGCCTTCTGTTGGCGCAGAGCTGTGTCTCGTCGTTTGCCGTGGCCGAAATAACGGCCTGTGAGGTATGCTAATGATGTTTCTTCAGTTGTTGTGGTGTGATATCGTGTGATACACTTCTCATACGTCAGTTGTTCACTTAAAGTTTTGCATTCCAAGCTTCGTCTGCATCCATGGCACACTCGATTAGTGGTTTATCTCAGTAAACACCAGTTGCATAGCAGACGTAAAATGCCTACGCTGTCATCTATAAAATTAATATATTTACCATAAGAATCAGTTCTGTTTCTGCTTAGTACTAATGAGACAGGTGCGATTGACAAGGTTGACTGGTGTTCCCTTCAAACGTTGACGGTTTTTGGTTCCATTCTATGCTTGTTGTTGATGCTAACGTGAGGTGGTATATTAGTGAAGGCGCTTGTAGTGACAGAGCAGTGCATAATTTGTGGAGCAGAATGATACAGAGAAAGCCTCATAAAAGCTTCTGGTCATAAGAAGGGAAGAAAATACGACGCGACTTTTAATTAAGGAGTCAGCGCTAGATGTAGTGCACCAACACTAATCACAGGGTCCCAAGTACGATTCCGGTCCGGGTCAGGGGTTTTCTTCGCCCGGGGAATGGGTGTTTGTGTTGAAAGTCGCGAGCTCTTTCTTCTTATCTCGTGTTTTCGACTGAAAATCTCGTGCTGGTACTCTTGTTAACTTTACTATTACAGAGATCACCTAAACTTTATTTTTTTTAAATTGGTCCTGTGCGCAACAAATAACTTACTTGGTCTTTCTGCTGCCATTGCTTGATCTGCTGCATTCAAATAAAAAACCTACTGTTCATGCTGAGTGCAATGCATGATCTGTATGGCGGCTCCTGCTGTTGCTGCGGCTGCTGCTGCTTACTACAACTACATATAATTCAAGACAAAGGGTTTGGTCAAATCTAAACTCGATAAATGATAATTCAAACAAGTAATAAACTATATTCTGAAAGCGATTCTTTCTCATTCAATTAACAAAACAAAATTGAACAATCGCTTCATATGTAAATCCGCCTCCAGTGGCATTAAAGCAATATTACAAATTAATCAAATTTTGGAAACAGACTGAAATACTTCTCAGTTAAATGCATAATGAAACAATTCCCTGACAATTACAAAAGAAATCAATGACAAAAATCAATACTTAATCTATTCGCCTAACAATGGCTTCCCTTAAGAATTCAACTCCTACCATTATCAAAATTACCGTCCGCTGCTACGCACATACACAAACCCTTTTCTTTAAATTAATTAGGACGCTGCAAATTATAAAAAATATCAACTCACTACCAAATCCTGTGTCGCTGCTGGCGGACACGGCAGTACGGCAGCTCGGCGACGACCCCTCGCCCAACACACGTGCGCACCACAGCAGGCGGGCAGGCGGGCTCCTACACTGGCCTCCAAACTGCCACCAGTTAATCCGTGCGCTGCGAAGCGCGACAACAATATCTTAGAGATTTCAGAGCTTGTGCATGCGTGCTGTAGCCAACCTTTACACCCTATGAGAGTATTACCGACTCTCATAATCCCCAACCGCATTTTTGTAAATGTTGCGGGGTGCCTAACATATTGGCAAGGAACAAACAGTAAAATTTTTTACAAAACGACGAAAAATTAGTCAAAGAGAAAAAAAATGTTACAATTTAAATCCAGTGACTAAAAGTATTTCTTGCCTAGCATCTTAGTAATTTTTTTTTCTTTTTTTTTTACAAAATGACGAAAATTGTCTTGCATGGCAAACAGGCAAGAGAAAAATGTTAAAATTTTATACAAAATGGCAGAAATGTTGCTTGCCTAATTGATTGGAAACGAGAAAACATGGCTCCTTTTACAAAAATTATATGAAAATGTTGCTAGCCTAGTATGTATGTAATAAAAAACATCAAAGGAAATATAACAAGTTTCTTACATAAGTAGATAGAAAAGATCATATAAGTTTTAACAGATGTGTAACAGTAACTACTTAAGCATTGAATAGTCTTCAATAAGCTAAAATAACCTAATAACCAGTAAAAAAATAATATTTTATTTTCTGCATTTGGGCACTTATGTTTCCATGACATTAATCAGTAGTGGTCTGACTACATGATATTTTATGTTTTTATGGTCGCAGTTCCCTCTGGTCAAAAGAAACCAGGTCTACATGTTTTAAGTGCAGCAGACTCAGGGACTTTATATCCACTGTCAACCACACTAATATTCCAACATCAGTTAATTTACGGTGTAGGCAGACTCAGGGACTTCATATCCACTGACAACCACACCTGAAGTCAAATTTTCCTCTGGTGAGACAGTTTGACAACGTAGGCAGACCACGGACCTTGTGTCCACTGACAACCATACGTAACTTCCATTCTCCCGGGATGACGCAGTTTGACAGTGTTGGCAGACTCAGGGACCTCGTGTCCACTGACAACCACACGTCACTGCGTTATTGCATAAGTACCTCCTCAAACACACGTAGTACAAGTCTCGGTCGAGTATTTCTGTGTACTGGAAATATATTTTATAGAAAATAGATTCTCCCTTTAAAATACGATATCTCTAACCTAATTACAGAAATTAAGCAAGGAATAATATTATATCATATTAACAGGCAAATGAGCTCTGAGCTCATTTAAATGTTTTCTTTAACTCTATTGCCACAGAAATTACAGATTTGTGGCATATATCTCAAGTCATGAATAATGTGAGGCTCACCACAAGGTGGCAAAGTCAATTTTCTTTAAATTTCTCGCCAGAGCAATCACAGATTTGTGGCATGTATTTTTCAATTCAGTCATAATATGAGGCTCACCACACAGTGGCGAGTCAATTTTCTTACGATTAGTTTAGCCAATAACAGTGGCAAAGTTTTGATTGTGACCACGAATCATTACAAATGTGGCACCACACAAAAAATATTATTTTAATTTCAAGGCATAAATCCTGTGCCATCGAACTCTAATTACCTATTTTTTACATTACTAGTGATGCTAAAAAAGAATGTTACAATATCTCTTACAATAATTGTTATGTACATTTTGGTTATAAAATATTTAAATAATCCTACAAATAGAAAAGGAATTCCATAGTGATGCTATTATATATAATAAAAGTTACAGAATCATTTAGAAAAAGTCTAGCCAACAGCTTGCCAAATCAATTCATGAATATGTACAAAATTTAGTAAATAATTACATGACTTTGTGTCAGAATTTTTACACTCTAATTACTAAGTTATACCAAATTTATAATTATCAGTCTGTAATGACTGTCAATATTTCTGATGTCAAACGACAATATCTGTGGTATAGCGTCTCAATCGTTTTTTGTATGGAGTCCTCATTGTCTCTGTTTGGAGGCCTCCCTAGTCTTTGTATGAACCTGTGTGGCCATACCTTGGACGGTCACAATGAACAAGAAAAAGAAACAACCTACAAAGTACATAATACAAAATAGATTATTTACAAAATACAACACACAAAATCCCTCCATCTGTCCAGTAGAAACTGAAAGAAATGGTTTATTCTCCACGGTGACAAGAAATAAATTTATGACATGACAAGAGAAAAATCATCACCTTCCAATTAACCTCATGCTGCAATCGGCACTGCGTCACTAAATTACAATTGTTGTTGTTGTTGTTGTTGTGGTCTTCAGTCCTGAGACTTGGTTTGATGCAGCTCTCCATGCTACTCTATCCTGTGCAAGCTTCTTCATCTCCCAGTACCTACTGTAGCCTACATCCTTCTGAATCTGCTTAGTATATTCATCTCTTGGTCTCCCTCTACGATTTTTCGCCTCCACGCTCCCCTCCAATACTAAATTGGTGATCCCTCGATGTCTCAGAACATGTCCTACCAACCGATCCCTTCTTCTAGTCAAGTTGTGCCACAAGCACCTCTTCTCCCCAATTCTATTCAATACCTCCTCATTAGTTATGTAATCTACCCATCTAATTACAATTATGAAATAGAAAAACATAAGATAAATATTAAAGTGACTCATTTTACACTATTATTTACACATTCATAAAATATGGCAGATACTCTCGCCTCTTGGCGTAAGAGTCATTTCACTCTGGAAAGAGGAAAGAAATCGTTTAATGCACGACATAATTATCTAGGTCATAGCTCAGTGTTTTTGTCACAGCCGACTCTTTCTGGAACGTTATTCTTCTCGCGACCCTTAACGGTAAGCGCGCTACGCTCCGATCTGAAAATATCGTCTACTACACAAAATTACACCACGTCAAATGCTTTTGTTTCTGCAATGGAGAAAACTTCCGTTGTGATCATGTTTCCTGTAAGAAATGCAGTAAAGTCAACCTTAACACCAATAAGAAGAGAAACAACACTAGCACTCTTACCATTCCACAATTTCACACAGAAGAAAAAGGAAAAAAAAAAGAATTCTTGGCACTCATTCATCACATAATTCAACACTTTGCTGTGTATTTGTATCAGAATTCCTTTTGTGACTCATAGCTATGTCTTAACTTTACTGTGACTTAGGTTTTAAGTAAATGTGTACTCTACCTTAAATTTTACACAAATGTGTATAAGCTATATCTTCCTTCATAGAATACTGTTGTGGGTTTCTTCGTTTAGAAGTGTATCTCTCTTACCTTCTCTTGTTCTATAAATGTCTGCAAAGTGCTTCCTCATTGTGTCACACTATTCATGAGTGATCCATAAATCCTAATACGCCTTACCTGTCAAACTAATAAACACGAAAAAATCCACATAAATCATCACTCTTCAATCTACCTCATAAATCAGAACAAGCGTCAGTTCGAAGGTTTCCTAATTACACTACTGCCCATCAAACATACCTTCTCAATTCAGAGCCACTTTTACACTATATTTTACCTTAAGATAATGTCAACAGTTTCTGTAATTTCATTTTATTTCTCCCTAAAAACGTACATAGTTATTTCTTGCATTTTCCTTCAAATAAATCACGAAAATTACATTGTTTCAGTGAACAATCGCAATATGTCAACAGCTGGTATAATCCTCTTGTCAGAAATGTCCCTTTGCAAAGTTCTCATTCTCTCAAACAATACAAATCATTCATAATCATTCATTCTTGGTCATTCATACAGGATAGATTGATAGTAAAAGATTAATAGATAAACGGGTTGGTCAAAGATTATGAAATAGTGCTAATTAAAATCGGAAGAATATACTGTAACGGCTGGGGTACCTATGCTCGCCAAATATATGTTTACTAAAGATCAGTAAACCCCCTAGGGCCGTATTCCTTAAAAATTTTAATGTGATGAAGACCTCGCGATTTGTGTGTTCGTATCGTCTCAAGTTCCACAGCGTTTGTGTGTGCAATGCGTCGTATACGGAAGGGTCCTTCATACACGAAGAAAAATTTCCTACTCAAATATTTTCCCTTATGAGATAGTCAATGTGATCTAAGCAATAATTTTTGAACTACCTGTAAATTCTTGACGTTGACTCGTGGATTATGCAGCTTCTTTCTTCTGTCTGCAGCTTTGTTGATGTTCTGTAATGCTATACTTGCCACTTCATGGTGTCTTAAAAGTCGCTGTGCAGGGAAGGCTACTAATTGTTTAATCATATCTGGTGGTTGTTTATTTTTCAACACAAGCAGTGGAGGCAGGGTAGTGACATCATTAGGTAGTTCATTAACGATGTTTTGGAAATCGGATAAATGTACGTCCCAATTTCTATGTTGGTGATGACAGCACAATCGGCAAAGCTTACCTAACTACTTCATGATACGTTCTGATGGGTTACATCGTGGCATAAAACGTGATATAAATACTGGTTTAATTTTCCTGCGTCGCAAGGTTTTCAGCCAACTGTTGGAACGGAATTGT
Organism: Schistocerca piceifrons; assembly: GCF_021461385.2. Taxonomy (NCBI): domain Eukaryota; kingdom Metazoa; phylum Arthropoda; class Insecta; order Orthoptera; family Acrididae; genus Schistocerca; species Schistocerca piceifrons. Next base: position 12,855,032 of record NC_060143.1, read on the forward strand.
GGGCCATTGTCAGAAATGACCTTGTCAACGTGCCCTACTTCCTTCAAAAATTCTTGACGAATGCTGTAGAAACTGATTTTGCTGCAGCTTTTCGTAAAGGTGTGAAAGAGAAAAATTTCGAAGTTAGCTCAACAGGTACAAAAAAATATGAATGGCCTCGTCTAGATCTTATTACTGGTCCAAAGATGTTCACGGCAGCCATCTCTTTTAATTTGACTGGGATGATTGGAAATAGTAGTATTCTGTGTGTCACTGTTGATGGTTTTGTTTTCTGACATAACTTGCATATTGCCAGGACTTTACGGATTCTCTTTTCCATATTGTAACAATAACATGTGGCTCGTAATTTTTGAAAACATTTCTTAGCACCAAAGTGGGCATAACTGAGATGTGTGTACCAAATGAGTTTATTTACAAGTTCGTCTGGTATGCATAAAACCCAAGGACTGTCAGGACGTCTGCGTCTGAATAAAATTGAAAGTAGTGAGCTCTTTCTTCTTATCTCGTGTGTTCTACTGTAAATCTCATGCTTGTACTCTTGTTATCTTTACTATTACAGAGACCGCCTGAACTTTATTATTTTTTTAAATTGGTCCTGTGCGCAACAAATAACTTATTTGGTCTTTCTACTGCCACTGATTGTTCCGCTGCATTCCATTATTTAATAGAAACATTAAAAAACCTTTTATTCATGCTGAGTGCAATGCATGTTCTGTATGGCGGCTCCTGCTGTTGCTGCGGCTGCTGCTGCTTACTACAACTACATATAATTCAAGAGAAAGGGTTTGGTCAAATCTAAACTCGATAAATGATAATCCAAACAAGTAATAAACTATATTCTGAAAGCGATTCTTTCTCATTCAATTAACAAAACGCTAGAATCTCTTTGAACAATCGCTTTGTACGTAAATCTGCCTGCAGTGGCATTAAAGCAATATTACAAATTAATCAAACTCTTGAGACAGACTAAAATACTTCTCAGTTAAATGCATAGTGAAACAATTCCCTGACAATTACAAAAGAAATGGTTCAAATGCCTCTGAGCACTATGGGACTTAACATCTGAGGTCATCAGTCCCCTAGAACATAGAACTACTTAAACCTAACTAACCTAAGGACATCACACACATCCATGCCCGAGGCAGGATTCGAACCTGCGACCGTAGCCGTCGCGCGGTTCCAGACTGTAGCGCCTAGAAACGCTCGGCCACTCCGGCCGGCACAAAAGAAATCAATTACAAAAATCAATACTTAATCTATTCGCCTAACAATGGCTCCCCTTAAGAATTCAACTCCTATCATTATCAAAATTACCGTCTGCTGCTACGCACATACACAAACCCTTTTCTTTAAATTAATAAGCGCGCTGCAAATTTTAAAAAATATCAGCTCAATACCAAATCCTGTGTGGCTGCTGGCGGACACAGCAGTACGGCAGCTCGGCGACGACCCCTCGCCCAACACACGTGCGCACCACAGCAGGCGGGCTCCTACAATGGCCTCCAAACTGCCGCTAGTTAATCCATGCACTGCGAAGCACGTCAACAATATCTTAGATTCCAGAGCTTGTGTATGCGCGCTGTAGCCAACCTTTACATCCTAAGAGAGTGTTGCACACTCTCAGTGTTGTCCTCGCCATTTCAACTAGAGTGCTGCAACGCTCAATGTTTCACCGGTCACAGCTCGCCTGTTGACGGGGGGACCGAGCCGCTCTTGTCCGGCCCCACACGACTCGGATCGGTCATGTACTCGCCCCATGTCTGTTGTCCAGATTCCGGACACGCGGATAACCCAGCATGACCGGTAACTTCTGACGTCTCACCTCGCCTCGTCCCGGCTCACTACACTGTAACGCCTGTCTGTTTGTCTCTCTCTCTCTCTCTCTCTCAAATACACAGACACACACGCACACACACACACACACACACACACACACACACACACACACATACACAATTTATTTATCTCTGTCCGTCTCTCTTTTAATACAAAAGTAACGTTTTAAAGAACAGATATGTGACACAACAAAATTCATAAATCACTCGGAAAGTAAAATGATGTTTCAGTACAATCGCGGATAGAAGACGAATCTCATTTCCAAGCAGAAGATATATATATTTTTTTTCATTAATAGGAAACATTAAATAAGTGCTGTCCCTGTAATCTAGAAGACAACCATCTTCATGAAGAAACCATACAAAGAACATTAAACATTTACAGACATAACTTGTCATACTTTTCACTTGTTTGCAACAGAAACAAAATTATAGTTATTGTTGGTCAGCAGTAAATCACTAACGCGTTCCAGATTTAATTGGCTGTGGAGATTTGTTAGTGACATGCCGGCTTTACTAAAGCATCTTGCACTAGGTGCGCTTGTTGCTGGGATACATAAAATACGTCTTGCAACTGCAGCCAGGTCTGGCAGATCTGTTTCATGTCTGCCCCACCACTTTATGATGTTATCATCATATCAATATCTCCGGGGTGCATTAAAATGTGCCGGCCACGGTGGCCGAGCGGTTATAGGAGCTTCAGTCGGGAACCGCGCTGCTGCTACGGTCGCAGGTTCGAATCCTGCCTCGGGCATGGATGTGTGTGATGTCCTTAGGTTAGTTAGATTTAAGTAGTTCTAAGTTCTAGGGGACTGATGACCTCAGATGTTAAGTCCCATAGTGCTCAGAGCCATTTGAACCATTAAACTGTAGAGGTCTACTTCACCTGCTGCGGATGATCTGTTGTTCCTCCATTACTTGAAACGATCTCTCTTTCTGGGTGGTGATGACACAGTACTGGATGGATCTATGATAATAAACAAAAGAGACAAGTAATACAGAACGGATGTGGAAACGTTCCCGTAAAAACGAGGTGTTTTACGTTAATGAAATAGTATACGAATTATAACATTCCCGTTTCTCTATAACACACTATCCAGTAACTATGCAAAAACGATTATGTTAATGGTTGCATGTTGTACCTGCGTAAGTAGCACACATTTGTCGCACATTACTAAGAATTTCATGCTTTTCATTTAATTCAAACATATTAATATCACGGAAAGACGGCCAAAGAAACGTAGCAATTTTATGTCTGGAAGTTATCACAATCTTCTCACAAACGAAAGTCAAGGCTCGCTTTTTAATCCTTTGCACCTCCTATTAAAAATTACATATCTGTTAGTACACATTAATTACGCTAGTCAATTATAAATCTGTCGCGTGTAGTAATGGAACAGTGCTTTTAACTGCAGTAATTACTCACCTGACAGTCAGTGTCATTGACACTGAAAATTTGTTGCAGTTGTAACCTCCCCACAAAAATTTAAAAGGACAGAAATAATAAATGGGAGCCAAGTGTAACCTCCCTAGCAATTAAATTTAATGACAATAAAAATGTGAAATTCGCAATCTGACTCAAGGTGTAAGCTGTCACGAAAATAATGAAAAACAATTCAATGCTAATAAAAATCCCAATGATAATGATAATTCAATTAAACCGAAATATCGGTCTTTGGCCCTGTGCAAAAAAAAAAAAACAGAATTAATTTCTTACCTCAGTATAACTGCATGTCAAATTTCTGCTCTTATTGTTGGCCACGGCTTGGAGGAAATGAATTGCAAATAATATTTTTTTTTTTTTGAAATTTAACTGAAACTTTACTTTAAAGGAAATGGAAGGAGATCGTTGGTTCAATTAAAAGGTTCTTTTGTAAAAATTGCTTTGAAATCAGAATTATTATTGGGGCGATTATTGCACAAATTAGTTACAATTAATTTACATTATTAGCTAAGGGCATTGCTGATTGATTACCTTGTTTTAAAAAAAAAATAATATACCTCGTCCTGAATCTTGACCAGAATGCCATGTCGACGCCCGCCGACTCCTCACACACTACTGCACTCGACTGCTACTACCGACATACTGCACTGCTCACAGACTGCCCACTGACAGACTGCTCGCAACTGTACTGCACGACTACTACCGACCGACTGCTGGACGCAACTGAACTGAGCTACTGCTACCGACAGAGTACTGCTCGCAACGACTACTGACAGAGTACTGCTCGTAACACTCGCGCGGTCAAGTGCAGACTAACCACAATAAAAGGCTCTCTGGTCAAAGATTTTATCATGCCTCACCATCGCTGCTACGTTACATACGTGTTTCATAACCCTCCACTGGGGGGGCAAAAATTTGGCAGCGATGGTGAGTCATTTGGACTTGCCAATCGCGGCAAAATTTTTCTTTAATTAGTCAACTTGTACAATTTACGGAATATTTAGATACATGAATTAAATGTTGGGCACAAGCACCGAGTACAAAACATTTCAGACAAAGACAAGATATGAGTACAAAACATAGTAGCAAATCAGAAAACTGTATATACAAATTATTTGACAGATAACAAAGTGCACACGCACTGAAAAAATTCTTTAGCATTTTCAGAACAAATAAACAGAATGGCAAAAAATCATGTCGACAAGTGCCATAAGTGTACTCACACTGGAGTTCAGCGAATCGAAAAAAATGTATAACCCATGAACATAAATGATGTTAGCAAAAAAATGATTTTCACTATGTGACAAGAATTAGGATAGGAAAGGGAAGGATTGCATCATGGTTGTAGCACTTTAGATTGCACACAGCTGTTCGGAAAGTCCATATCTTTCCACAGAAGTACAACACCAAGTGACACAATTTGAAGTTCTTTTCCCATCAGAATTTATCAGCGAAGCCAAGACACTGAACTGTCGTAGTAATGTTCCATGTTTTCATTTCGGCAGTACACTAGGTACACCAAACAGTGGAACCATAATAACGTCTCCATCGCTTACGGTGGTGGACAGCATGTCGTGTCAACACCACGCTCTTACAAGGCTCACCAACGTAGAATTAGTGCAAAAACCAAATATAGTGCTCCATGATCAGGAGGATGGACAGGACAAATGGATATTGCAGTAATTCAGGGTAGTTAGCTCATAAGATGAAGGACATTAAGTCACATAATATTGAAAATTACAGTAGTAGTTTGCGGCATTCATAGCCCAGTTATTGAACATTTCTGTACCAAGTATGCAGTATTAAAGAATAATGTTCATAAAATTTAATTATTGGCATCATGGGTAATCGTTTTACAATAAACAGTGGCAGCCCTTGGCCAGTTACAAAGCATATTTAGTATGACAGAATAATGTTCATCAGAAATCTTAATTGAAAAGGAGAGTCAATTTTTGGCCTAGCATTAACATAATACATTGAGTGATACAAATTATTGGCACTCACTGGCCATTTACCAAAACATGAAAAGTCAATATTGAAAACAAGAGCTAATTAATGACATAACTAATAACATAATTCATTTAGTGACATTAATTATTGGCACTCAGTGGCCAGTAATAGAACATGAGAAATCATCATTGAAAACAGGAGCTAACTAATGGCATAATTAATAACGTAATTCATTAAGTGACACTAATTATTGGCACTCAGTGGCCAGTTATTATAACATGAAAGGTCATAATTGAAAACAGGAGCTAATTAATGGCATAATTAATAACGTAATTCATTAAGTGACATTAATTACTGGCACTCAGTGGCCAGTTAGCAAAATATGAAAAGTCATAATTCATTTAGTTATATTAATTATTGGCACTCAGTGGCCAGCAAGTATTGAATAGTATAAAACATTGTTCATCATTCAGTGTTATTCAGATCATTAAGAAGTCATTATTAAAAATCAGTTAATTACAGTCATAGCATTAATAATCGTGGGCATTATATATATATATATATATATATATATATATATATATATATATATTTTGTCTCATTAAGAAGTCATTACTCAAGTGACATACTATTCAGAGCTAATCAGTATTATTAAGAATTATCGTAAACTAGTGACATTATGTGGGACTGGGAATACATTTTTTTGTTAGCAATGCATTGCATTGGGATCGATAATTAATTGCTGAGGCATAACAATATTTGCTTTTGACCTATTGCTGCAAATGAGGATAGGTAACGTCATTCGTCATGAGTCAGCTGTAGCAAGGTTATGTAACAAGGCAGTATATGTGATCACATTTATAAATGATAGACGCAAATGGGTAAAAAAATAAAAATGCAAGTACTAGAACAGGTATAATAAGTAACAGGTTTAGTAAGTATCATGAAAAGCTTATCCTGGAAAAAAATACAAAATGGATTATTGAGCTGAAAGAAGAAACACATACTATGCTGAAAAGTAGTGAACTTCGAATTAACAGGTAGTGAAATGTGTATAAAAATGTGTTCCATAGCTGTCCTTTCCAAAACTTTCCATCATCCTACTATGCAATATAACACCTGCTGTCAAAGCAAACTGCAACAAATACTTAAATAACTACATAGCATAAATACATAACTTCAACATTATCCTCATCTGTAAAGAAAAAAACTTCATTATCAATCACTTCATTATCCATATTATCATAACTTCATTATTATCATCACCTATAAAGAAAAACTTCATTATTCATAACAGCACATCCTTCATCATTATTCATCATTATCATTATCATCTGCAAAAAAAAATCACTTCATTACTCATTACACAACTATTCCTTATCTCTAGCATATTTCATCACTAAAACTAAGATGTGTAGTTCTGTCTGACAGCCTGCATCAATCACCTTGTATTCTGAAAGAAAAAATTAGTTAAGACTGCTATTCTACGATGAGTATAGTATATTCTTATTAATGCTTGTTAATCCTGATCCATTTACTCTTCCTCATAAAGTTATTGCATCTTCTTTCGTTTATTCCGTAGGTGAAATTCCCATTTCTGTTGAATTTATTTCTTACACGCATCATTTCTTTCTGAAATTGATGAACAAAGATTAATGTCTTGCATTTAAATCATACACCCACTAAATAATGACTGGTTCATGGTGACATAATTAACCATACAGCATAACATGACAGAAAACGTAATATGTCAAAGACATTGACAGTGTTCAGATGCAAAAATGTACACAGAATAATACAATGCAGCAGCAAAAAAAAAATGTAAAACAGTCACGATCTTGAGATGTCATAGGGCAACAAAAATGTAAAAGTCAACTGGTGTGTGTTATATCTTAACTATTTCAGAGTGCATACAAACAAAACTGGAATACAATCATATACACAAAAAATGGAAAATGTGCACGGTCTGATGTGTAACGACAAGAAAAGCGACCTGCTAACCTTACCTTGCTGGGCACTTGCCAAGAAAAAATACGATAATCATCAGTAATTAGTCATGTGCATATAATTGCATAAGTGGTCATAAAGATTAGTAAATGGCATCATAGTGTGTTGAATCATAAAGTGTCTTCATTCAATAAAGGGTTTATTATTTGACCAATGGTGGTTGCCTTTCGATTTTCTGGTTCTCAAAGTTTCGACATGTACAACATTGGGATGAGGAATGCTGCGAATCCGATATGGACCTGCGTATAGAAGTTCAAATTTACTGCACTTACCTTTTATTTTGCTGGATAAATAGTGTGTACGTACTAATATCTTCTGTCCAACGTGAAAGTCGCGGCGTGTACAAACATGTTTTTGCTGTCTTCTCCGGCGCTCTGCGGCACGTTTGATGTTGTTCAGCGCAATGTCAATTATTTCGTGGTGTCTTAGTCGACGACATTTAGGGAAGTTTACTAATTCTTTAATTTTGTTTGGTGGTTCAACGTTTTTCAGTATAACAGACGGAGATAGCATAGTGGATTCATTTGGAATGGAATTAATTACATCTTGTAATGAGAGTATGTGTTTGTACGTACTAACTGCCGGTTCAATAATTCCTTAGTCAAGCATATCCTGCAACTCTTTTTTAACTTGTTCTCTGTGAATGTATGGAATGGGATAATGCTTGGCTTTAAATGTGTCGTGCTGTTTCACTTGAAATTCATACATAAAGCCGGACATAGTACCAGAAATGTTGTCGAAAACTGGAGCTTGCTGTAAAAGAATTTTGTGTAATTGCGTTCGTTCGTCGTCTGTAGTTGCACTGCTTTGTTTAACTTTATCGGAAATCATCTGTATTACGTCGTAGTCAGTTTCGTCTGGAGTATTATAGTTGTGTACGTACGTATCCGTGAACAATGCAGAATTACAGTCTATGTTGCGTGTTGCGGAAATGACCTCTGTGCGGTTAATTGTTTGTTCTTCCGCAGACAATGAATACTGAAACTCTAAAGCCAATTGTACATTTCCGTCCTTTAGCATTGAATAAGAATTTTGAAAATCAACCACTGCATCGTGTTGTACGAGAAAATTAGTACCTAAAATTACGTCTGTCGTCAATAAAGGAACAATCCAAAAATTTGAGTGAAATGTGTGACCTGCGATACAAAAGGAAAAATGCGTCTGTAATTTAACGTCTACTCCTTTACTCGGTACCGCTCCTTTCACTTTTGTTTTGCCTAATGGTAATGTCGGATACGTATTCTCTTTGTCACACTCGTTAAAAGTTTCTTCATTTATTACTGATATCGGTGATCCGGAATCAATTACTGCTGAAAATTTCGATGAACCAATTTTAATTTCGATGACAGGATGTGAAATGGTTTTCTGAACGGCTGGTATTTCTTGCAAAAGAGTGTCTCGTATGTCGTCAAAAGTAATTACATTTTCATGAACAACATTCTGCGTGTCTAAAGTAGTGCTTACGTTACTGGAATATGCAATCTGTACTGTGTCTGGTCAAATTCTGTCGTACGTGCTATTATTTATTTCACGGGCGGTCGCTGTGGCATATCCACTATTTGAACTGCTCTGTTAACTCTTCCTGACGTATTACGCTATGGATGACACCTATTGTCTGGATCATTCATGATAATGTGTTGTTGCTGATGTTCTTGCTACTGAAAAGATCGACTGTTATTAAACGTACGCTGAAAATTGTGCTCGTCATTTTTTTACGTCTGTCATGATAGTAATTTCTATACGGCGCATTGCGATAGGAATTGAAATACTATCTTCTCTGTACGTAGTTGTTTCCTTGCTGCCGTGCGTTACTATTTGTTGGATCTTGGACTATACATGCACGCGGCGAAACATTAAAGTTTGGTTGACCTTGTAGACTGCATTGTTGGTTAGGTATGCTAAGCGGCTGACTTTCATGCTATTGTAGTGAAAAACATCTATTGTTACAAAAATGTGGTTCCGATTGCTCAAAATTTTATACATACTGATGATTACGATTTTATCTGTTATTATAATTACGCTGGTAGTTCTGGAGTGCCTAAGGAAAATTGTCACTTTCGGTAAAAATTTGCCATATCCGGTTTTCATTACTTATTCTTAATTCTAGATAGAGCAATAGTTAAAGAGCAGTTTTGATAGATATAAAGGATAGTAGAAGAGAAGGCAGCAGTGCAGAAAACTAAAGATGAAACAGCACTACTACAGCTCGGGGCCCTAAGCTCGCTACGGCACATATTCATTAAAGCGTAATAAATCCCCTGAGGTCATTTACGCACTGCAAATAAATTTTAGCTTTTGCGTTGCAGGCAATGGCGGTAAAATTCCAAAACCAAATTGTTGTAACCATGTTAATTCAAGTTTCCTCATTACAGGCAATGCTGATGAAAATGCAATAGCAAATTGTCGCATCAGGTTCAAAGCTAGCTTCTGCATTACAGGTAATAGCGGTGAAAGTACAAAAATAAATTGTCTTATACAGTGCAAATCGTGTATCTGTGCTCTGTCATTATTAAATTCCTTGCATTTTCTTACAAATGCAAATTGCTTATAATCAATGTTCTTGTCACTGAATTTGATAACACGTTCAGGTTTGTGTGTGAATCTGATCGTCTGTGTCATTTCGGATTTCAAGTTGCATAGCTTTTCAGATTTTAAGTCGCGTGGCTTTTCGGATTTTAATTCGCGTAGTCTCTGTAAATTGTTCATATTATACGCGCTGCGTGAGTCAGACAAATGTCCGCAAAGTGGCGGATTCTGTGACGTATTGGTGACTGAAATAGTTTTCAACTCTGTTACTGTAACACTTTCGTCAATTTGGTTGATCTGTCGTGCATTTTTATTAACAATTTCCGTATTCAGAGTGTGTGAAACTTCCAGTGGCTCTAAATTAAACTCGTCGCGTATCTGTACTGCGTTTTTACGGCATTGTTCAGTAACTGCATTAACTTCGTCTTCATATGATTCTGTTGTGCCTACACGTGTGCTACTTAATTCTTGTGCAAGAGTGCCAACTTCTTCATTACTGTTATTAGCACAAGCCTCAGTATCCTCACGTAATTGTTCTTTATTGTTCCGACATTGCACGGTAACAGCTGTAATCTGCTCACTAACTTGTTTGTTCTGTTCTTTAAGGTCGTCTTGTTTTTCGCTTGTGAGTTCGAAACTTTTATCGATTGTTTCGCTAAGTTGTTTGAAATGGTTGTCTAATTTTTCATTAAGCTGTTGTCTGACCTGTTCACTAAGTTGTTTGAGATTTTCGTCATTATTGTCAAGTTTTTCATTTAAGTGTTTGTTATCTTCCCTAAGTTGTCTAAAATCTTCACTTTGTTTTTCATTCTGTTGTTTCACCTGTTCACTAAGTTTGTCTTGTTTTTCGTTCTGTTCGTTCCTAAACTGTAGCATTATTGCCATAAATTGTTCCAAAGTAACATTACCTACTCCATTATCTGTGCTGTTTGATTGTGTACCTGAAATTGTCGCGCTTTGTGTGACCATTTGGTCATTCTGCAATTTACAAAAAGGATTATCAGTCGGACCTACACTGTCACTCACTATTTCGGAATTAAATAAATCCGTCGTATTTTGTGTATCCTGTTCATTTTCATTAGAAAAATTTGTCTGTACGTTACTTGAATTTTCCAAATCGGGTGTGTTATGCTGGGCAGCGCTCATTACAATACGGCGCCCCGCATCATCGATTGTCGTCAAATCAACAGAAGACACAATCGAGTTCGTTTGTTCATCATTAAGATCTACATTATTATTAATGGTTGGAACGCACTGATTGTCAGTGAACGCAGGATTGTCACAATTACTACCGGTCACGTTGTTTAAGTCGGTAATTTCGTTCATAATACCTCGCGATACACTATTCATAGTCTTTCGCGGCATTTTTGCTAAAGTCACAATTATTCACAAAAGAAATAAGCACAATGCAAAAACAACACACAAATACAACAAAGCAACGAATTGCCGTTGACCTGTAGAAATAAAGTCACAAGATTAGTAAAAGCGTTGCGCCAAGTCCTAATTATATCTAAGCAAATAAGAGCAGATATCTGACTGTTTTTCAAAAGATTCTCAACGAAATTCGATCCTGGACTGGGTGTCGCCAAGTGTAACCTCCCCACAAAAATTTAAAAGGACAGAAATAATAAATGGGAGCCAAGTGTAACCTCCCTAGCAATTAAATTTAATGACAATAAAAATGTGAAATTTGCAATCTGACTCAAGGTGTAAGCTGTCACGAAAATAATGAAAAACAATTCAGTGCTAATAAAAATCCCAGTGATAATGATAACTCAATTAAACCGAAATGTCGGTCTTTGGCCCTGTGCAAAAAAAAAAAAAAAAAAAAACAGAATTAATTTCTTACCTCAGTATAACTGCATGTCAAATTTCTGCTCTTATTGTTGGCCACGGCTTGGAGGAAATGAATTGCAAATAATATTTTTTTTTTTTTGAAATTTAACTGAAACTTTACTTTAAAGGAAATGGAAGGAGATCGTTGGTTCAATTAAAAGGTTCTTTTGTAAAAATTGCTTTGAAATCAGAATTATTATTGGGGCGATTATTGCACAAATTAGTTACAATTAATTTACATTATTAGCTAAGGGCATTGCTGATTGATTACCTTGTTTTAAAAAAAAATAATATACCTCGTCCTGAATCTTGACCAGAATGCCATGTCGACGCCCGCCGACTCCTCACACACTACTGCACTCGACTGCTACTACCGACATACTGCACTGCTCACAGACTGCCCACTGACAGACTGCTCGCAACTGTACTGCACGACTACTACCGACCGACTGCTGGACGCAACTGAACTGAGCTACTGCTACCGACAGAGTGCACTGCACGACGACTACTAGAGTACAGCTCGCAACACTCGCGCGGTCAAGCGCAGACTAACTACGATCGATAAGGCTCTCTGGTCAAAGATTTTATCATGCCTCACCATCGCTGCTACGTTACATACGTGTTTCACAGTTTGTGAAACCAGAGAAAAAGTAACGGAATTGTCGGTTCGTTTTCGCCTTCTAATTCATCTGTGGCCTCTTTAAATGGTCTAAGAAAATGCGCAATTTTTCCTGCATGCTCACTATCATATCCTTGCAATCTGTAAGCGGAGTCCTTTCACGTCAGCAAAGCAGCAACTTCGTTATGCTGCGTGTGTAAGGATTCCAGCATAGTGTACGAGCTGTTCCAGCATGTGCAGACCAACGATGATTTCAAAGACGAGCAGAGGCCACTTTTCTTAATGCACCTTACAATGCATTTTGCAGTATTTATTGTTGATGCTGTGGTGTCACCGCCGGACACCACACTTGCTAGGTGGTAGCCTTTAAATCGGCCGCGGTCCGTTAGTATACGTCGGACCCGCGTGTCGCCACTATCAGTGATTGCAGACCGAGCGCCGCCACACGGCAGGTCTAGAGACTTCCTAGCACTCGGCCCAGTTGTACAACCGACTTTGCTTGCGATGGTTCACTGACAAATTACGCTCTCATTTGCCGAGACGATAGTTAGCATAGCCTTCAGCTGCGTCATTTGCTACGACCTAGCAAGGCGCCATGTTCAGTTACTATTGATATTGTAAAGAATGTACAGACAAGAGCTACGTTCAACATTAATGGATTAAAGTTAAGTATTCTACCAGTTACCTCCTTTTTTCTAAGTTCTAATTCCTTGTCCCGTTCCAGACCTCACGCCAGCCTGCGTGAGATTAAACGCGTGCCTTTCGGCCTCCTCCAAATTCCATGGGTTGTTCTCCTGCCAATCCACAACAGATGCGATGTTCGGGAGATGATTTAACAAGAAGTTATCTTCATCGAAAGTGTGGCTAATTGCTGTGTTTATACAATAAGCAGCACAAGGAATCCTTTCGTGATTTTACAAAGCCTTTATTACATTGGCACCCTGGTCGGAGACGAAAACAAAACTGTGCAACATGTCTGGCGAAATGTCCCAATGAGCCATCCTCTCTTCAATTTCTTTCATAATATTTACTCCCGTCTTGTTAAAGTCAGGGAATTTTGTTATAACTAAAACATTGTTCACAACAGACCAATCTGTGTTAATGTAATGTGTTGTAAGCGTCAAATAGTGCACCAGGTTATGCGAGTCAGTCCACATATCAACTGTCGCAGCACATGTTTTATTAATAACTTCCGCACTGACAGAAAGCATTATGCTGTTTCGTATTGCATCAGCTTGTTCTTTGACATGTCTGCTTATAGTAGAGGGATGTGGCATGACATCTGCCACGTTAACTTCTCCATAATGCGCACCTAGATGTATTAATTCTTGACCTAGTTCTCTGAAACCTTCACTGCAACACACTTTGCTGTAATACTATTTTTAATACTGCCGGTATCCCTGAAGGAGCTGTATCTTTATGAGGTTTCTTGGAACTGTATTTCTTTAAATGAGTGTTTCCCGACTGGAAACACAATATGTGGAGCAGTTTATGCACGATGCGTACCCAGTAGACGCACTGTTTTCGTCTAGAACTTGGCTTTTTAGACCTTACCGTTTCTTCAATGTGTAGACATTGGTTTCAATCTTACGTCTTACTGCACTGGCTTCCTCGCGCTGCATGATTACAGAGAGAGACACACCACAAATGAGAAGCCCGTACTGGCTGCAGTCTCACACGGATAATGACACGTGTAATGTGTTTGAAGTTACGTGCTACGTATTCGGTCACGGCATCTATGCTGGGTCACTAGAACTAGTGCGGGCAGCCTATCTAGTTAGGGTGTGCTCGCCCCATCTCGTATTTTGTGCTCGCTTACTCGGTCATGCAGCACTCTAATTTCAACATCATTCGGGAAGGTGTCGAGATTGGACAGTGCAAAGATTGAGAATTAGTAGGCGTGCTAATAACCTCGGAGTTGAGCGCCGACAAACCAAATATCATCATCTTCACTAATTTCACGTAAGGCCGGTGGACGCCACCGTATTCTCTGAGTAGCCGTACCATTCTAATTACGCAATTGTCACTGTCATCTATTAGCGTTGGTTACACTACAACTGCTGCTGATGCTTTCCCAAGAAATGTGAAAAGCGCCTTATAGATGAGAATTTACATTTTCAGAATTCCTCGGTTCTTGAGTTTGATCTTAAAAAATTCACAACAGTTTCACACTAATGGGACCTTTCAGCTATCAAAGTATTCGATTTGGAATTATCGAAGCTTAATTGCTGGGACACTCGACTGCTTCGAGTAATACTCCATTTTGGGGTGAATATGACTAGGAAAGTGACGTTAATTTGATTTTCAGGCCATGTCCTGCCGACATACTGAATGCTGAGACAATTGTGTTCCCTGTAAAGTGTTGTGGCAACTGTGGGTCTGTGCTGAATGCACACAAGCGTCGAGGTACTTACTGCTGTAAGGGGGGGGGGGGGGGGGGTTACGATCCATCCTTACATGTCGCCATACCATAATGAGTAAGATAATGCAAGGTTCGTTCACAAGAAACACTCGCTGTCCGCAAATCCATAAATAAGAATTTGTGAACGGTCCTTATGAACGAAAGAAAAGAGACTCTTTCCGATCGGGAGCACACTTAGAATCTGGTGTCTTATATCACTTCACAACCCTAAAATATTTCTTTTCTCATTTCATTCTTAGGATGCTGTAGTATACAGAGAAGTTGCAGCATTAGAAAATTGTAGCGAAATGCAGGAAGATCTGCAGCGGATAGGCACTTGGTGAAGGGAGTGGCAACTGACCCGTAACATAGACAAATGTAATGTATTGCGAATACATAGAAAGAAGGATCCTTTATTGTATGATTATATGATAGCGGAACAAACACTGGTAGCAGTTACTTCTGTAAAATATCTGGGAGTATGCGCGCGGAACGATTTGAAGTGGAATGATCATATAAAATTAATTGTTGGTAAGGCGGGTACCAGGTTGAGATTCATTGGGAGAGTGCTTAGAAAATGTAGTTCATCAACAAAGGAGGTGGCTTACAAAACACTCGTTCGACCTATACTTGAGTATTGCTCATCAGTGTGGGATCCGTACCAGATCGGTCTGACGGAGGAGATAGAGAAGATCCAAAGAAGAGCGGCGCGTTTCGTCACAGGGTTATTTGGTAACCATAATAGCGTTACGGAGATGTTTAATAAACTCAAGTGGCAGACTCTGCAAGAGAGGCGCTCTGCATCGCGGTGTAGCTTGCTCGCCAGGTTTCGAGAGGGTGCGTTTCTGGACGAGGTATCGAATATATTGCTTCCCCCTACTTATACCTCCCGAGGAGATCACGAATGTAAAATTAGAGAGATTAGAGCGCGCACGGATGATTTCAGACAGTCGTTCTTCCCGCGAACCATACGCGACTGGAACAGGAAAGGGAGTGGCACGTAAAGTGCCCTCCGCCACACGCCGTTGGGTGGCTTGCGGAGTATAAATGTAGATGTAGATGCAGAAAGCGTAGCGATAAGAGAGTAGGAAATGAACTACATGCTTTTCGGAAGAGTTGTTCACTTATGCACTATCATCGAGTCAGTTCATTTTGTGTGTGTTGCGTAAATTTTGATGTAACCTTATCTTACTTTGCGAGTAAGTTCTCTTCCTATCTGGGTAAGAAGAGAGTTGTCAGTTAGTGGTTAATACTGTGATGAATTATGGCATGATACTGTTTCCACATGCTCCATCGGATCGGGGAATAGATTTTCATTTCAGCTATGCGACGAATGCGCAGATAGTGATGTCGGCAGACTGCGTTCAGCGCCAAGACGATGTCTTCCAGTTTGTATCTTAGCGTCTGCTGGAATGTCCACTGGTCACTGGAATGAAATTTCCTCTCTGCAGCGGAGTGTGCGCTGGTATGATACCTCCCGGCAGATTAAAACTGTGAGCCGGACAGAGACTCGAACTCGGGACCTTTGCGTTTCGCGGTCTGCAGGAGACCTCATGTGAAGTTTGGAAGACAGATGAGGTAGTGGCGTAATTAAGGCGGTGAGGACGAGTCGTCAGCCGTGCATGGGTAGCTCAGATGGCAGAGCACTTGCCCGCGAAAGGCAAAGATTCCGAGTTCGAGTCTCGGTCCGGCACACATTTTTAATCTGCCAGGAAGGTTCACAATGGGCAATGTTTATCGGTGCACTTGTCTCGAGTCACGACATCCACTGCGCCCTGTCTTTGCTGCATATATTACAGACGTAATAAATTTGCCCCCTCTCCCCGGAATTTCATTAACGTAATGTGCAGTACACGGAATGGGTAATTATTAATTTTGTAGCTTGTCGCCGCAATAAAATAATGCACTCTGATATTTACTGTCATATGTATTGTGTCATTAATTTTACATAACACTGATATTTATTTATGCAATATTGTACCAGACTTTTCTTCCTTCTCACTAAGTACCCGATAAACCTTTAATTTTTATTGAATAATTTTTTGTCTATCAGTAATAAACGGTCTTCTGTTTAAGTGAGGGTGCTGGTAACGTTGCCACTGGTGCACTAAACGAACGCTATGTAACGGGTGCCTCCACATACGTTTCAGTCATCATGGCTGCTCAATGGAATCATGAGACGGGAGTTACTGCCAGTCCGAGGCGGCTGAGAGATGAGGCGCGCCGAAAGCGACGGCGAGGGCGTTGGTGGAGAGAAAACGTCGCCACTGGCCGTTCTGGGCATAAAAGTGGGAGTGGACGACCCCGTACGTCCAGTGAGAGATACGACCGACATCTCCTCGGCAACATAAGCGTCAGTCCCTGCCTCAGCTGCCGGCACGCAGGAGAGATTTCTGAGTATCCTGGCAGAACTAGGACTGTGAGGAGGAGGTTGAAAGATAGTGGACTCTTTATTTTGAAGAGCTGCTATGAAGCAACGCTTGACTGTGTATCAGAAAATCGACCGCATGGCTTTTGCGGAAGAATGCAATACCTTTCACTTGAGCAGAGAATATGTTCCGACAAGAAAATCTTTTCTTCCGTGAGTAGTGCCCCAGTTCAGGTGAGATATCAATAAATTGATTCCGTACGGTATAATATAATGAAGCGTTTTACGTAAAATGGCTTAACGTCATTGCAGTACAGAACACTCTTTATAAAATCTGTTTCCCCTCTTATATAGCTACACTTCTGTAATGGTACATTTGTTCAGTAAATGTTTTCGTCGAACTTGTGAGCGGTTTTATTAACACCAAGTGATTTTGATATTACTAGGTGTATCGCCCGCGAGGATAGCGGTTTAGTCCGAGGTATCTCGTGGAAAAAAAAGAAGTGGACGCTATACTGTTGTCGTTTGGGGCTACATCTCGGATCAGGGAGCAGGGCCCCTGTGGCAAATTGAGGGCATTCTCAACGCAGAAGCCGACATTAATATTTTGTAGAATATAATGAAGCCAAGCGTTGAGATGCTACACTCCTGGAAATGGAAAAAGAACACATTGACACCGGTGTGTCAGACCCACCATACTTGCTCCGGACACTGCGAGAGGGCTGTACAAGCAATGATCACACGCACGGCACAGCGGACACACCAGGAACCGTGGTGTTGGCCGTCGAATGGCGCTAGCTGCGCAGCATTTGTGCACCGCCGCCGTCAGTGTCAGCCAGTTTGCCGTGGCATACGGAGCTCCATCGCAGTCTTTAACACTGGTAGCATGCCGCGACAGCGTGGACGTGAACCGTATGTGCAGTTGACGGACTTTGAGCGAGGGCGTATAGTGGGCATGCGGGAGGCCGGGTGGACGTACCGCCGAATTGCTCAACACGTGGGCGTGAGGTCTCCACAGTACATCGATGTTGTCGCCAGTGGTCGGCGGAAGGTGCACGTGCCCGTCGACCTGGGACCGGACCGCAGTGACGCACGGATGCACGCCAAGACCGTAGGATCCTACGCAGTGCCGTAGGGGACCGCACCGCCACTACCCAGCAAATTAGGGACACTGTTGCTCCTGGGGTATCGGCGAGGACCATTCGCAACCGTCTCCATGAAGCTGGGCTACGGTCCCGCACACCGTTAGGCCGTCTTCCGCTCACGCCCCAACATCGTGCAGCCCGCCTCCAGTGGTGTCGCGACAGGCGTGAATGGAGGGACGAATGGAGACGTGTCGTCTTCAGCGATGAGAGTCGCTTCTGCCTTGGTGCCAATGATGGTCGTATGCGTGTTTGGCGCCGTGCAGGTGAGCGCCACAATCAGGACTGCATACGACCGAGGCACACAGGGCCAACACCCGGCATCATGGTGTGGGGAGCGATCTCCTACACTGGCCGTACACCACTGGCGATCGTCGAGGGGACACTGAATAGTGCACAGTACATCCAAACCGTCATCGAACCCATCGTTCTACCATTCCTAGACCGGCAAGGGAACTTGCTGTTCCAACAGGACAATGCACGTCCGCATGTATCCTGTGCCACCCAACGTGCTCTAGAAGGTGTAAGTCAACTACCCTGGCCAGCAAGATCTCCGGATCTGTCCCCCATTGAGCATGTTTGGGACTGGATGAAGCGTCGTCTCACGCGGTCTGCACGTCCAGCACGAACGCTGGTCCAACTGAGGCGCCAGATGGAAATGGCATGGCAAGCCGTTCCACAGGACTACATCCAGCATCTCTACGACCGTCTCCATGGGAGAATAGCAGCCTGCATTGCTGCGAAAGGTGGATATACACTGTACTAGTGCCGACATTGTGCATGCTCTGTTGCCTGTGTCTATGTGCCTGTGGTTCTGTCAGTGTGATCATGTGATGTATCTGACCCCAGGAATGTGTCAATAAAGTTTCCCCTTCCTGGGACAATGAATTCACGGTGTTCTTATTTCAATTTCTAGGAGTGTATATCTTCAAGGCGATGTCTATTTCCTGCTGGTATGGACAACAAATAGTTTTCAGATATTCATTTATTATTATTATTGTTAGAATTATTATTGACGTATTTATCAACTAAGATCACGTACCAACGTCAATTCCTCTTCTTTCGTTGTTGTTGTTTCCTATTTTTTCAAGTATCCCGTCGTTTTCTCCCATGTTGTCTTTCCCTCCCGTCCATATCGTTTCCGGTTTCTTATTTCTGCTGCTTTGAAGCTTTCTAAATATTTTATTCTTAAAAAGGTTTATTTCCGTTAGTTCGATTATTTAATGTTTCTTTCTAGTTCTTTGTTTACTTCGTAACCTATGCTATTGTTGATTTATTCTTCCAGAAGTAAAATAATATTTGTTTCTTTTATATGTTCGCATGCTTGGGTAGATATGTCCAACAAAGGCTAATCATCGCTTAGCCATTAGATCTTATACATTCTCATTTACATTCTCATCCATTTCTCATTCTCTTATACATTTTTGTAGATCTCTGCAATACTACTCATTTACCAAGCATCTGTAACTTGTATTGGACCCAATTTTTTCTATCAATCGCTCTATTATTATTATTGTTATGTCGTCTGCAAATCTGATACACTGTATCTTCGCATCACTCAAACAGATATTTAATGTACGTCCTAGTATTATCATAACATAGACAACACGAACGAGAATTTCTACAATGTCATATTCCTCAATTTCCCCTGTGCGGTTTCTGCCTGTCGCACCATCGGTGGGATTTATTTGAGCAGCATTGTTTCAAATTCAGTAGTTCAAACTGTCTCGTCGTTTCTATATCTCACAAGGAGATTTTGATAAGTCTTAGAAGTATTGTAGACGAATCTGTACTGATCACATGGCTAGCGGCTTTTCATCCAACGTCTCCTAGTTTCCGAGGAAACTGATTGTGTAGTTTCTGGTGCATCTCCTATACCAGTAACGTTAGTTTTGTTTCAAGATAGTGAGAGTAGTGCAGTGGATGTACAGTAGTTCACTGTTATCATGTGTGTTCTGGCGTAACCACAAACGCCGGAACGAAGAGGCGAGGCGGAAGACCAGAGAAGGCAGTGAAGAATCGGCGGCCAATGGCACGCGGAATCGGATGGCTCTGCGCCAGGTGCGCCAGCTGCAACAGCTGCATATAGACGCAGCTCATGCCAGCCTCGGCCGCACAACATCGGTCCGAGTCTGCAACATCACTAGCGCTCCGCTGTACAGATCCGGACTTGGTGTATAGCAAGAACTGTGTTGTTTTAATGTCGCCTGTCGCTAGCGACATTTCATGTAGTAAAAGATAAGTATTGTCAATTTGCCTTTCTGGAAGTGCTAGACCTGCAGCATTTACTTTACTGGCAGTTTAAAAGTTTCACGAAAAAATTCAAAATGCTACACTTGCTAAAGACTAATAGAGAAACTGTTTCGAGGGAAGACCCCATAAAAATATATCATTCAATTCTGCATCAGTTTAGTGCGCCTGCTTTCACAGTAATGATCAAATATGCGTGGTTCACATCGAAGTTGATCGCAGTAACAACAATTTTCTGTTCTAGTACATACCATAGTGAATAACAAGGTTCCGAACCATTACGTAACAAACGGACTACACATCTGAAGAAAGTCTGCTGTAATGTTTGTTTTATTAATGACTTTACAACATCTAAAATGGCTATTTTAGTAATTTTGCATGACATATACTATTTAATTCTACAACATACCTAAGACTCATCAAAATCCGTGATCAACAGGTCCGACGGTCTTCTTGTCAGTTTGATACCACATCGTCTGATCTGATACAGCCAGTCTCTCTAAATCTGGCTTTCAGGCTACGATTCTCGTCACATAAAGGACACGGTAAGATACGCTCGTAATCGGAATGTTTAACTTACATAGACATCACATCTATGACTGGACCTGAATTCGTAGACACAATAAAATAATTATCACACGTTGTAAATTATAAATATGTTTTTCAGATGTAAATAGACGAAGTAACTACATTCCTATTTTTTTGTCGGACCACAGCCCCATCCAACAAAGCAGAGCTGTTCATGAATGATTCTCGGCCAAGACAGAATGAATTATTGTCGATCGTCCCATGGTCACCGGACCTCAACCCTATGAGAACATGTGGGCGGAGATATCGAGGTCATTACCAGTTGGGTCTAGAAATGCAAACGACCTTTGGGAGAATAAAGAAAACATATGGTGGGAAATAAACCATTACGAATCACTGTCAAGGCAGTTAACTGAATCGGTTACAAGGCGCCTTGGAGAAATCCTACGCAATATTGGTGGATGGGTAGGCTACTAGAAGTACACTCTTCCCCAGAGTCCATGCAGTCGCTTTTCTGATAATCAGTCAAGTACTGCTCTATAGCAGCTTTTCGTAATAAAAATCCATTATCTTCACACATTTCGTGCACTGTCAGGAAAATGAGAAATCTTTCTTAGCTGACAGCAAGCCTCGGGCATTGATGTGTGTGATGTCCTTAGGTTAGTTAGGTTTAACTAGTTCTAAGTTCTAGGGGACTGATGACCTCAGATGTTAAGTCCCATAGTGCTCAGAGCCATTTGAACCATTTTTTTAAAATAAACATTTTAGGGTTTAAAAGCGTAATAAGACAGCAAATTCTAATTGCAGTCCCGATAGGAAACATTATAAAACCGAAGAGCCTCTTTTTTCATGCGTTTTTGCTCACAAATTCTTAGTTATGGATTTGGGGACGTCCATTATCTCTGCGCATGTGTCCCGTCCGCCATGACTGACATTTGCCACAATACGCATGAGGCAACACAGTTGTCATATCATTCAGACAGCGTTCAGTAAGTCGACAGGACATGGACTGAAAATCAAATTAACGTCGCTTTCCAAATTATATTCATCCCAAAATGGAATATTATTGACACCAGTTGGGTGTTTCGGCAATTAGGCTTGGATAATTCCCATACGAATAATCCGATTGCCGAAAGGGCCCATTAGTGTGAAACTGTTGGGAATTTATTAGGATCTAAAGCAGGAACTGAGGCATACTGAAAATATTAATTCTCAGCTATGAGGCGCTTTCCACGATTCTTGGTAAAGCATCAGAAGCAGTTACATTGTAACCATTGCTGTGTGACTACGAACATCTTCGCTATTATAGCACCTCACCTTTCCGTCAGGAACAAGCACAGAATGGAAAAAAATCGTTTAACGTTTGAAGGGAAACACCCGTCAATCTGATAAATCGAACAAGCGAGACACCTATCTCATTAGTATTAAGAAGACACACATTAATTCTGCAGATAACTGGCTAGGAAAATTACCGTCCGCTGCGCAACTGAGATGACAGTCATTATACAGATTCTATATGTTACAGCTAGTTGTTCTCAAATATACTGCCCATTAGTTTTTTGAAGCAATAGAAGCTTCTCTTGGAGTCACATGTAATTGACATGTTTTAGCCGCATCACAAGACAATGACTGGCGAAAGGATGCTGTTAGAGTTCCATTACATGTATTGCCCGAAAATAGTTATATATGATGTGTAAAATGTATATGAAGAACTGACTTTTGAAAAGTGTATCACAGGATATCGCTCAACAACAACTGAAGAAACATTATCCTCCACCCACATGGGCCTGATTTCAGTTACGACAAACGAAGAGACACAGCTCCACGCAAACAGAATGCACCGCAGCCAATCGATTTCTGGCCTCTCACTAGCACCCCTTCCTCTCAAATACTCCCATAGACACTACATTAGACAACAGTGTAGCAAACATCTCCATGCTAAGAATATTTATCTTTAAGTCTGTAAAACATGCTTGAAATTGGTTGCAACATGTTAAATTAAATATAAATAAATTATTATAACAGGTAATTTCTACCTTAGCCTGTACTATAGCAATGAAAGAATGTTCACACATTCGACGATATCTCAACAACTTTATAACTATAGCCATACATTCAGATCCCACTACATACGCCGGCCGTGGTGGTCTAGCGGTTCTAGGCGCTCAGTCCGGGACCGCGCGACTGCTACGGTCGCAGGTTCGAATCCTGCCAAGGGCATGGATGTGTGTGATGTCCTTAGGTTAGTTAGCTTTAAGTAGTTCTAAGTTCTAGGGGACTGATGACCACAGATGTTAAGTCCCATGGTGCTCAGAGCCGTTTGAACCCACTACATACGTATATTTAAAGCCATATGTTTTTCCTCTTCCATTGTTTTAATTGAAAACGACCACAACGATAGCAACTGAAGAAATTCTATGTAAGCCTTCGGTTGGCAATCGTCAGAGGACTGATGGAGTTCACCATACTATAAAACTGTTTATCACTCATAAGGGCATTTATATCATTCGTTTTCACTGAATTTTAAGTGGTGGAGATGGACGAATGAATACATTAGACGTTCATCACAATAAAGCAACTTATGTATTCATCTTCAAAATAACAGCAGAATAACCACCCAAAAAAGCTGACACCAAGACGCTGATAAGGAATGTATGACACTGCATGGATTTTCATCTTTTGAGAAATATCCACGGTTGTTGTTGCTGTTGCACGGGGAGGGAGTGTGTGCGGATTGTTGTTTTGATAGACTGTAACAACTGAACAACTGTTATCGCTTCCAAACCGAGGAGACAGTCTACTGCAAAAGAAGAAGAAAGGAAAAAGAGAGAAAATCGCTGCCAGAGTGCTAGTTCTGCAAGGTTCGCAGGAGAGCTTCTGTAAAGTTTGGAAGGTAGGAGACGAGATACTGGCAGAAGTAAAGCTGTGAGTACCGGGCGTGAGTCGTGCTTCGGTAGCTCAGATGGTAGAGCACTTGCCCGCGAAAGGCAAAGGTCTCGAGTTCGAGTCTCGGTCGGGCACACAGTTTTAATCTGCCAGGAAGTTTCGAGATCGGATAGGATTGCGCGACCTTGATGCGATGATGACAGACGTCTGACTAACGTCTCAACGTGTTTCTGTTCACTGCCAGGTCTCCGTAGACATTCTGCAAGTGATTAGCGATATCTGCGATGCTCTGGTTTTCCGCCGAAAGAAACTCAGTGATAGTACTCTGCTTGGAACGCGCCTCCGTTACAGACGGCATTTTAATTTCGGTGGACGGGCGGGGTAGCCGCGTGGTCTGGGCGTCCTGTGACGGTACGCGCGGCTCCCTCCGTCGGAGGTTCGAGTCCCCCTCGGACATTGGTATGTGTGTTGTCCTTAGTGTAAGTTAGAGTAAGTAGTGTGTAAGTTTAGGGACCTACGACCTCAGCAGTATTGTCCCGTAAAATCTTACCACAAATTTCCAACCTTTTAAATTTCGGTTAGATGCTGGTTTACGGCTGCAAACGCTCAGGTCTCACCCTCGTTCACAGCGACAAAAGACCTTCAGTGTGTTTTTCTTTATTCTTCTCTTTGAGCTCACAAAGGCAGAAGAAAGGTTTTTGGAGGGATATGTTCCATGCGGACTTAAACATACTCGCTCGTTCAAAGTGGTGCATCTGCAGCAGACGAATCTGGGCTCCACCTCAGGTCCACTTGGTGACTGTAGTTATCCCGTTATTGGTTAAAATTCATTTTACAATTAGCTCAACTATTTACAATTAGCTCAACTATCATCCTTTACGGTCAATATTACAGTAAAAAAAAGGAAAATAAAAATAAAATGAAATAAAAACAATATGTTGTCTAGTCAAGTGAGACACATGTGTGTCAGGAATGTATAATTTTTCAACACAGAATTAGAAAATGGTTTTAATATATCCTATATTATTCTTTTCATTCTGTGAAGCTGATGTGTAAAATCCTTTAGACTGCAGACATACAACCAAACACTCGGGAAAATATCGTCCAATCCATACCGATAATAAGCGTAAGAACTATCGCATCTTAACACCTCACTCATCTTGATGCTGAGAAGAAAAATACACGGAAGAGTGGGAGGCAAACCTGAGATTCTGTTATACAACGATCAGTTTCGTGTTCGGAAAGGTAAAGGTATCTGAGAGGTGGGTCTGGCGTTGCGATTGATAATGAAAGCGAAACTGTAGAAAATAACTGTCGTTCATAGCATTTTTCAGCTAAGAAAAGCGTTCGACTCCATAAAATGGTGTCACATGTCAAATTTCTGAGAAAGGTACGAGTTACGTTTAGAGAAAAATGGTAATACACAATATTTACCAGAACCAAGAGGGAACAATAAGAATGGAATATCAAGACCGTAGTGTCCGGATTAAAAACGGTATGAGACAGGAATTCCGTCTCCCAGCCACAAGTGAGATGGGAGTTTAAGGTAAGAGATAAATATTTTGAAAACGTCAGATGAAATCAGTTTGTTGCTACCTAACCATCAGGGGCCACGCACAACAGTATATTTGTTTATGGCTCGTTTGCTGCCTAGTGTATCGGTTGTGCACTGTTCCATTGTGGCGGTATGGAAGCTCTGATTAATCTCAAGGCCAGAAACACGAATGATTAGTGAATAGCATACAAAAGCTCATAAGTAATTTGAGAAATTATTAAATGAAGGAGATAAAGAAATAAACCCTCAGGATAATGCTAGCCTAACTGCAGGATAAGAGTTCAAAATCAAATTTTCGCATCAAACAAGAGTTACTTCAATGGTTGCCTTACAAAGGCTACTATTATACACAATGAAACAAACAAGAAATGAAATAACTGACCTGGGAGAGCAAGCAGAGCGTTCACAGGAAATTACTAATGTCAGCCAGAGACTCTGAGTACTGTACGAAAACCGCCTAAACACAGCATAATTCCTAATGCTCAACACATTCATCCTAGTCTATAAGCAATATTCAATTAACCATAGCGAAGTTCAGCGACTAATAGCTGCACTAACATTTGCTTTTGAAATATTCTCTAAGTCCCAGACTGTTACACTGGAAAAATGACTGTCCCGAATAGGTACACATCGAAACAACACAACAGTATGGGAATTGTGAGTTCGCCTTCTTGCAAAACACTTTGTTATTTGTTTACTTGTTTATTCCCCCAATTAGCTTCTGCGACAAATATCACCATCATCAATAGGTTCTTTAAATTTAAAACACGCAGAAAATAGCATAGTTATACAAACACAGTACCAATTTATTACATTTTTACTGTTGGTTTTTTGAAATATCGTTTTCTGCGAGTACTTTCATAATACCTTATTTATTGTATGATATGGCATGATTTTCGGAATTATTTCCGCTGTTTGCGGCATATTTCTGTGGTTTTTCAGTTTCCGTATTTTCTCTGTGTACATCATGTCATCTGCAACTGTGTGAGGGATTGTTAGTAAACAAATACTAAATGTCAGCGTTGTATACTTGGCGTTGCAGTAGTTTTGTGGACTACAGTTTTGGCATTACTGGGCTGTTGCTTAGTTATTCGGTTACCAAAACATACATCGCTAAACATTTTGAAGATAGATACTACTTCAGTACAGGTTAATCATAGTAGAATAATCAACTTCAAGTTTTATTTTATACATCGACCAAAGTTGAATGGCAAGCGTCCGCCAAATAAACAAATTTATTCAGCTTGAAGCTCCCTCACTACTTTACGGAACATCCATCTTATAAACACTTGCCAACAAATTTACTTATTAAACAAACTGAAACAGTACTGCCAATCAATATCTAACCTACCGTGTATCTGTGGATAACTCTTTTCTTCGGCACTCAATCAATAAATATAAAATTACTTATTTATTAGTCTGTTCAGTATTGAGATAAATATGCTCATTTCAGAGCTGATCTCAAGACCTATCAATGTCTTGCACCTATATAGTGCGTCTTTAGCTTGTGTTATTGTTTTCATAAACAATTTGGACAAATTTTAATATTCGTTGTACATATATGGTTATAATTTTATTGAACTCGTCTCTTTATTGCTGCTTAAATGATATGTTTGGATTTTCTGTGATTTGACTGGAAGTTATTTTAGCGTTTTTGTGAATATTTGAAGCTTTAGCCACAACAGAATCTCGCCATACTGCTTAGCGTTCATAGTCACTCGGGGACACAGTTTACCCGACCGCCGCGGTAATTCCCTGTTGTTTTCTCTCAGGGGTTCGCTGTTCACCACCCGACATCTCATACTTGCTGCAGCGGCTTGGAGGTCTCCGCAGCGCTTGCGTACCTATCTGATGTAGCGCACGCAGCCTAATCTCAAAATGCCAGCAATGTGGTACTCAACCAAATTTTCCAAACTTTGATTACTTTTTACATACCGGAAGCATCGCTCATAATGTTACACTTTCCTATTGTTCAGTCAATATACCAAAGCAGCAATGATGGAAGTAAATGTTCAGGAGTGATACTATTAAAATCCAAGGTGAAAGGATATCAGTGATTATACACGGTAACTTCACTGAAAAGGTAGTACAAGACCTGTCAGTGGAATGAAGAGTCTAACGAGTACAAACTAGCGATTGAAGGTAAACTGAATAAATTCGAAAGTAATGATAAGTAGCAGAAATGGAACTAGCGATAAACATAGCATCAAGATTGATGACCAAGAAGTAGGCGAAGTTGAGGAAACCTGGTAGCTCGAAAGCAAAATAACACCTGACGGACGAAACAAAGAGGACATAGAAATCAGACTAGCTCAGTCAAAGAAGGCATTCCTGGGCAACAGAAATCTACTAGCGTAACTGCAGTGTGCTGGGCATAGTGGGCCAGCAAGTCACTTTTAGATTGTGATGCTAAACGAGATAGCCAGAGTTGCAAATAAAATCGATGTTTATTTAGTCTGTAGCTCGTTTGGGGCTACGTCCATTCTCAAACCAACCAATGTTGGCCAAGTAAAATGTCCGTCAAGACAGCAGTAAACAAAGTGCGAAAATATGCGTGTGGTTCCAACTAATGTCGTTAACGTACATTAGTTGGAATCATAGGCAAGTGTATGCACTTCCTTTACTGCAACTTTGATGAACATTTTACTTCGAAAACGTTGGTTGGTTTGGGAATGGGTGTATCCCAAAACCGGTCGCTGACCAAATAAACATCGATTTTATTTGCAACTCTGGCTGTCTCTTTTTGGATCGGAAGTCTACTAATTTCTGAAATTTACGTTTGGAGCACAGTATTTTGTTCCAGTGAATCATGGGCTACGCGAAAACTGGAAGGGAATATAATCGAAGATTTAGAGACTTGGTGCTATTGGCGGGTGTTGAAAGTTAGGTGGACTGATAGGGTAAGGGAGGAGAACATTCTCAAAAGAACGAAGGAAGGAAGGAACTTAAGGTAAACAGTGACAATAAAATGGGATAAAATGACAGGGCACGTGGAGAGAGATCACGGTACAACGTACAATTCTACAGGTATCTATAAGGGAGGACAGAAATAGAAATACATCCAACAAATGATATAGGGATAGGGTGCGGGCGCTACTCTGAGGTGAAGAGGTTGGCACAGGACAGGAATTCGTAGTGGCCGCATCAAACTAGCCAGACGACTTGTGAGCATAAAATGTTTTCTTATAAGGAAAACATGGGTATGTCGCATTCCCTTCAAATTATCAGCAAACCAACATTATTAGACCTATGGGATTAGGGAAGGATGAGGAAGGAAGTCGGCCGTGCCCTTTCAAAGGAACCGTCCCGACATTTGGCTGAAGCGATTTGGAGAAATCACGGAAAACCTAAATCATGATGGGCGGACGCTGGTTTGAACCGACGTACTCGCGAATGCGAGTCCAAAGTGCTAGCCACTGAGGCATCTTGCTCGGTCAAATGGTTCTGACAAGGGAACCTCCCCATCGCACCCCCTCAGATTTAGTTATAAGTTGGCACAGTGGATAGGCCATGAAAAACTGAACACAGATCAATCGGGAAAACAGGAAGAAGTTGTGTGGAACTATGAGAAAAATAAGCAAAATATACACTCTGAGTAGTCCATGTGCAAGATAGGCAAGATCAAGGATAATGTTGGCTCAGTAGCGCCGTGGTCCCGTGGTTAGCGTTAGCAGCTGTGGAACGAAAGGTCCTTGGGTCAAGTCTTCCCTCGCGTGAAAAGTTTAATTTTTTATTTTCAGACAGTTATCAAAGTTCAGGTACTCACACATAATCAACTTCGCTCTCCAAAATTCAAGGACATGTTCAGATTTGCTTGGACATATGCAGGATTTGACAGTTTACACACGAAAAAATTTGAAAACGTTAAAAACATATGTTTTGACAGAGCACAGGGAAAACTGTGCGACTGTGAAACTGTTGCATTCATTTGTTGCGGTTTATGTGACAAACTCTTATGTTTCCATCACTTTTTTTTGGGAGCAATTATGACATCCACAAGAAAACGTAAATCGGGCAAGGTAGAAGAATCTTTTCACGCATTCGCCAAGTGTACAAGTTAGGTGGGTCGACAACATATTCCTGTCATGTGACGCACATGCCGTCACCAGTGTCGTATAGAATATACCAGACTTGTTTTCCTGTGTAGGAATCGGTTTGCTGGTCGGAGTGGCCGTGCGGTTCTAGGCCCTACAGTTTGGAGCCGAGCGACCGCTCCGGTCGCAGGTTCGAATCCTGCCTCGGGCATGGATGTGTGTGACGTCCTTAGGTTAATTAGGTTTAATTAGTTCTAAGTTCTAGGCGACTAATGACCTCAGAAGTTAAGTCGCATAGTGCTCAGAGCCATTTGAACCAAAGGAATCGGTTGACCTATGACCTTGGGATCAAATGTTTTCGGTTCCCATTGGAGAGGCACGTCCTTTCGTCTACTAATCGCACGGTTTTGCGGTGCGGTCGCAAAACACGGACACTAAACTTATTACACTGAACAGAGACGCCAATGAACGAACGGACAGATCATAACTTTGCGAAAATAAAGAAAGTACAAATTTTCACTCGAGGGAAGACTTGAACCAAGGACCTTTCGTTCCGCAGTTGCTCACGCTAACCACGGGACCACAGCGCTACTGAGCCCCCCCCCCCTCCCCCGCCCCCCAATCCTTGATGTTGCCTATCTTCCGCATGGTCTACTCAGTTTGCATATTTTGCTTATTTTTTTTCATGGTTCCACACAACTTCTTCCTGTTTTCTTCATTGATCTGTGTTCAGTTTCTCAAGGCCTATCCACTGTGCCAACTTATATCTAAATCTGAAGGGAGTGCGATGGAGAGGTTCCCTTGTGACCACTATGGGACTTAAATGCTGTGGTCATCAGTCCCCTAGAACTTAGAACTACTTAAACCTAACTAACCTAAGAACATGGCATACATCCATGTCCGAGGCAAGATTCGAACCTGCGACCGTATCAGTCGCGCGGTTCCAGACTTTAGCGCCTAGAACCGCTCGGTCACTCTGGCCGGCTCGCTCGGTCAAATCAGCAGACTTACTGAGGAGTAAAGAACTGTTTAGAAATAATGTAAATGATGTAGAAGGAAACACAAACGCTACTGTAGTGTGTGAAACGGAGAATTGTGGATTTGATATAATTTCATAAGACAGCAGAACCGTGGCAGCTTCAAGCCCACACCGCCCCATACGATCTCTCACTGTTTTCTATAGGCCTATATCCAACCCACAATTCGAAGTACTTTTCTCAATAATACGAAAGCTTCTCTCTATCTGACAGCAATAGGGATAATGACATGGTGTATAGGTGTCGCAACACTCAAAACTTTGTGTAAATTTAATAAGACATAATAGTCCCATCAACGACGAAATGGCTAAAAAATGAGCGCTTTGTTTCTAAAAGCGAGGAGACGATTTAAATACAACTTTTTGTGGGATTTAAGGCTCACTTGCCTGTTCTGATATGGTGAAACATCCATGATATGAATCAAACTAACAATTTTTCGAAACGAGAATAAACTACATTTTGTCTTAAATTTATTGAAAACTGTATGCTATTATGGTGCGAGAACAGTTTGTGTTACCTGTGTTTCTATGACGACAGTCTCATTAGGAATTGTAAATCTATCATAGTACATAGAATTAGCGTGCAGCTACTGTATAATAAATATTAAATCAGCTGTAATTTAACTCGTTGTAATCTATTTTTTAAACGTAATGTGGGTGGTTATAGACGTATTAGGAGTATTGAAAGCAGAGCATGAATACAGAAGAAGAGAGAGGAAACAAAACTCGGTTAGTATTGAGATAGAACCAAAGTCATTTACAAATTCAGTGCCACTTTAGTGGATGGTAACGTCACCCGATCTCTTTCTTTAAGCTGTATCACCATTCAGGCCCATTCTCCGATCCATACGGTACTACAATTTTTTTTACACTGGCTTTTTGCATCACCTTCAACGGTTAATTATTGTGCGTTTCCAGCTGCAAGCGCACAGGTCGCGATAGCGTGGTAAACACAATGGGAAAATGTTTCGTGTGTTTACTTTAGCGGGCACTGAAAATACAACTACACAGGCTGTCGACGTGAAATACGAGAAAATCAGGACTGCAATCAAGGCGACGTAATTGCAGGTTCGCGTTTTCGCAGCAATCCATAAAACATCTCGGCAAAAAGCGCGTTGGGGCTGCAGCGGAACGAGGTGAACAGTCGATTAATCGACGTGAGTCGCGGCCGTCCTAGTCGACAGGTCGACCGCGGC
The DNA here is from genome assembly GCF_021461385.2 of Schistocerca piceifrons. NCBI lineage: Eukaryota > Metazoa > Arthropoda > Insecta > Orthoptera > Acrididae > Schistocerca > Schistocerca piceifrons. The sequence continues at coordinate 12,886,645 of NC_060143.1, forward strand.
CGCGGTCGGCGCAGCGCGGCTGTCTGAATATTTCAGCCGGCGGGCCGCGCTCATTTGCATACAGATTATCAGCCATTTTGCAGATTGTTTGCCGTCCCTGCGGCCATATGAAAAACACGAGGTCCCCTGCGGCCCCCTCCCGCTTCGGTCCCATCGCTCCCACCTCCTGCACAAAACCTGTCTCTAGGGGTATGGTGCAGGGGGTAGCTGTCAGGTTTGTTGTGGATGTGTATTGGGAAGAGACGAATTGTGTGTCATTTCGACAGAAGTGGCAGGCAGAACGCAGCGATCGCTTATTTACAGCCTAATTTGGCGCCTTCCACTGTCGTGTTATTCGATTAATCGGGCTGTGCTTTATGTTTCGAAACACGGACGTAAAGGATTTCCATATCTAAGGCGACTATTGCGGTGTAGCAGCAGCCAGTTGGCAGTAACTACGTGACGGTAGCAGGCCACAAGTTTGTCACGTCAATGGCAACAGCCTCGAACGCTCTCCATTAAAAAAACTTCAAAACATAGTATCTCGACAATTTCAATACAGAAGTTCCTAAATGAATATGCCCCATTAGAACTCTCTCCTTGAAGTTTTTTTATTCACTGATTAACTCGAGGTAAGGTCCATTTCACCAAATGCAATTCTGTCATGTAATGAAATAAATAGAACCTTCACCTGATTGTACTATAAGATAAAATACAATGTTTATTGTATCCAATTTGTGTAAAAATAAGCGAATAAGTGTACCCTATCTCCCACGAGGTGCATTAGTCTGTCTGCTTATTTAGAATGAAAGCTACAAATTTTTAATATAAAATCTAATTTTATTCGTGTGTACTACCTCACATAAAAGTGGAGCACCCAGTAGAGAAGGAGGGAATGAAATGTAAAATCACGGGTTAAGAGGGTATGCGATGTGTTGTGACTTGGCGAGACAGCCAAGCCACTACGACGTAGCCGAAAGGCACGCGTTTAAGCTCACGCAGGATGGCGTGAGGTCTGGAAAATGACAAGGTCTTTATAGTAGCAAAAATAGTACGTAGCTTCTGGAATAATTAACTTTAATCCATAACTGGTGAACATCGGTCTGACGGTACATGCATCACAAAATAAATAGCAATTGATAATGACACCTTGCTAGGTCGTAGCAAATGACGTAGCTGAAAGCTACGCTAACTATCGTCTCGGCAAATGAGAACGTATTTTGTCAGTGAACCATCGCTAGCAAAGTCGGCTGTACAACTGGGGCGAGTGCTAGGACGTCTCTCTAGACCTGCCGTGTGGCGGCGCTCGGTCTGCAATCACTGATAGTGGCGACACGCGGGTCCGACGTATACTACAGGACCGCGGCCGATTTAAAGGCTACCACCTAGCAAGTGTGGTGTCCGGCGGTGACACCACACGATGTAATTTCAGTGACACAATATCATCGCACATTAACTCATTATATGAGGCTGCACCTCCTCTGCCCTAGAAGTGGGAACTGATTCGGATGGAAGGGTGTTATAAAGGTGTTGCAGCCAGTCTCCAATTGTTATAACTGAATACGCCTAACACTTATATTGGGACGGAATTGACGAGCGAGGTGGTCCCACATATCTTCTGCCGGAGGCAGCTTTGGGGATCTTTCTACCAAGAAAGTACCTTACCTTCACGCAGTCACGTGTTTAGCGCGCCAAGTGTGGACGAGGATTATCTTGTCGGAAAATGGAGCAACACACTGACACATGGTGAATGAGAGCAAACATATGAAGGTGCAGGGTGTCCAAGACCTACGATTCTGCCATCACAGTTTCCTCAGTAAGTACCAGCCTTGAGCTGAAATCATACCTCAAGACACCTTACATAATAATCCCACGAGTAGGAATGCTATGGCTATCCAGGACATTGGAAGAGATTTCTTCCTAGGTCACTATCATTCTTGCCAAAGATGGTCATCCAGGCTAGTACAGAAGCACTATTCATCACTGAACACAATGCAGTGATATTCATCAGCAGTTCATGGTACTCTGTCACAGTACTCCTACAAATGCAGGTGTTTCTATAGTAGTGTTAAGAGCAGCCTGTGCATGGGATGATACTTCCCTACGCTGACTGCTGCTGGTCTCCGAACAGTTGTAGGAGATTGTAAGTAGGATATTTAGGTTTTCTTATTGGTAACGCCACGTAGCGCTCTGTATGAAAATCACTCGCTGTGCTGTGTGCAGTCTGTGGCTAGTTTGCATTGTTGTCTGCCATTGTAGTGTTGGACAGCTGTTAAAAAAAATCATTTTAAAATTAATTTTTAAAAAAATTCTTTTTTTTAAAAAAAAAATCTTTTTTTAAACACCTGCCCAACACTACAATGGCAGACAACAATGCAAACTAGCCACAGACTGCACACAGCACAGCCAGTGATTCTCATACAGAGCGCTACGTGGCGTTACCAATAAGAAAACCTAAATAGCCTACTTACAAGATGACACAAGATGTTGTGTGGGGTCCATTACTTGTTCTCAGACAGCAGCTTCAGATGTACACTGGTTACGGTGTGATTTGTGCATAAAATGGCAGTCCTTTCTTATGGTGGTCAGACATGGTCGGCAAGAAGCTTGACAGGAGTATGCCTATGTCACCTACAGTGTAAGTTTTCACCACTAGCTATAACACTATTTGTTTATGGTTCATCTAAAGTTTTGCAATATTTTGATTTAAAATTTTCGCATATTGATATTATATTTTCTGTACTTGTAAAGTGTGCTATACCAGAGATTGAAGTTCTATGCACTATGTAAATTGTTTATTACGTTCAATAATTTTCTCATGACATTTTGTATTTAAAAATATTTGTGTCTATAAACTGTTTATGTTGATGTAAATTTGACAATTGTAAGAAATGGCCACGCTTAGGAACAATGTAAGAGATAGGTGTAATGTAAAAGCCAGTGTGCTTTTGTTTGAAAAGAAAGTGGCTCTGGGAAGTGGAAAACGTGGCAAGGGCGAATTGGCTCGCTACCTAGAGCAAGCGCGCGAAGTAAGACACAAACTCCGTAGGCAACAGTGACTGAGGCAAAACCTTTGTGGGGCAGGAGAAGCTTTGTCTGCAGATTTGCACGAAAGTGCCTCGGATGAAGACTGCAAACGGCTTACGTCATAGCTGCGAATTGTTGGGCTACTGTATGTAGAACTGAAAGACGCCAAGAAGAGAAATTAAGCTCATACAGCCAGATACTTGCAGGCCGTACTGTGGGTAGTGCAGACGTCATAATTGTTCACCACACCCAAGACTACAGCAACCAGATAAGATTCTTTTTTTATATTTTACTTTTGTACAGCGTGAGCTATTACTTTAAACTGTGTTTTAATAATCATTCTTGAACTTAAAAGAAATTGGTTCGTCTTGTTTTTCATTTTAATCATACACCTACATAGTGTTCTTTCCTCGTGTTTGGTTAATCCGAGTATCCAGTTTTACAGACTTATGAAGTGCCAGGTTAATGTAAAAAGACACCATGTAACTTGTTTTTGTGTACATAATGAGAAAGTTTTCTTAACTATTGCAAAGTGTTACAGTAAAATTGCATATGTAAAGTTCAGTCATAGTGAAATTACTAGATTCTGTTAAGTGATTACACAGAGTCAGTCAGAGAATAATAGCTTTTGCAAGTAAATTCCAGTAAGAAAGAGGTTTTCTTCAACCGAAATGTTCAGTGTAAAAAGTAAGTGCTTTAGTATCTAAGTATTTTAGTATTTAAGTTCGTTGAGTGCTTTTCTAAAGATCCCTCTGGCAAATTTTTTTTCGGCTTCCTTGAAGTTATCTACTGGGCTTTTTCTCTTTCAGAAACGTAATGCATAAGGTGTAGTCCATCATTGTTTAAGTGAAGTAATATTTATTTGTAAAACCAAATTAAACAGTAGCAAGACAGTAGGCAAAATTCTTACTTCTGCTTTTCCAATACTTCAATTTTCATTGCCTGGGTAGGCTGGCGACCGTTAGTACATGTTTTAAACCACTAAATGAACTTGGATCTGAGTTATCCTAGATTCAAAAAAATGGTTCAGATGGCTCTGAGCACTATGGTACTTAACTTCTGAGGTCATTAGTCCCCTAGAACCTAACTAACCTAAGAACATCACACAGATCCATGACCGAAGCACGATTCGAACCTGCGAGCGTAGCGGTCGCGCGGTTCCAGACTGTAGCGCCTAGGACCGCTCGGCCACCCAGGCCGGCTACCCTAGATTCAATATAATACTATTCGTACTGCGTTTTTTTTCTAACCGCTGGGTAAGATCTTAGGAAAAGAATTGAATAGTCTGTTTTGCTTATCCATTAGACACGACACATCGTCAACTCCTGTAAAAACGGTAACTCTGTTGATTAGCTTTCCCTATTAACAGGACTATCTTCCGATAGTGTACTTTATTTGGAAACTAAACAAAATTTAGTGCGAGGGTTATACCTGGCAACATAGAGACAGAGTTTCTGGTATTTAGGTAAAAGCAAACTAAATTACAACGGTAGAGGTAGGGTTATAAAGTAACACTCGTGTCGCGGCGCTGCAGTCACAGGCGCCAAATCTAAAAATTGAAGCTGATGGATGGCTGGTAATTGAAAAATGAAAGATGGTCCTGGAACGCACTTTAAAAAATTCGGTAGTGTGCTGGTGGGAAATTCAAGGATGTAGAATAACGGCGATTTTTTTAAAAATAGTATTAAAAAACTAAAAAATTCAAGTAGAGGAAATTCAAATTCAAAAATCCCAGAATGGTGTTAATAGGGTTTTGTGACTCCTCCCCTCCTCCCTCCCACTACGCTCACCATCCAAGTACTTTAAATTCAGACAGAGCCCGCCATTTTGGCTGTGTTAAAAAGTATCTCAATGATCTGTATTTTTTGTACCAGGTTTAAAAGTATTTATCGAAAAAGATATGTGTAGGGTGTAGCTTGCACTATTTACACATCTAAAATACGTCAGAAACACACACACACACACACACACACACACACACACACAATGTTCATGTCGTGAACTTACAAACTAAGCAGCACTTGCGAAATTGCAAAGATCGATCTCTGTATCATGTGTGGTGTAAGGTTCAACACTCCGTCAAAAATAATCATTTTTCCCACCTAAATTTCCCACATGTTATTTATGATGCTTGTCACATGTCCCAATATTCCTTGCAAATCTAAAATATCTGTGAAAATACGGCAGAACAAAAAAAAAAAAAAGAGAAAAAGTAAGGATTGTTTATCTCAGATGTTATAAAGTTATTGACACACACACACACACACACACACACACACACACACACACTCACATACACACACAAGCATGTATATAAGTAATCATAATTTAACATGGAAAAAGCCCCTTTCACTTAGACTGACGTAATCGCAAATATCTTTGGCATCAGACAAAATCATGAAAATTACAGCTGCTATAAGATAAATAAGCTCAATTTTTTCAAGTATTGTAGATTGTAATCATTCTCGAATTGTTGCATTTCTCACATTCTATTTGTAAGGTACGATGTCTTCTTCTATTAGGCAAATATTGTAGCCTGGGGAGAGTATTAATCTTAAGAACTGTGTCGTTTTTAGGGTTGAGTGGCTAAATCTGTAAAAACAGAATCATTGTAGGATTGCTTTGTTGTCCGTCTGTTGTCTGTGTCTCTGTTCGACTGCTAAAAATAATGTTTCTCAGGAACGGATAGACGTATGAAGATGAAATGTACGTCACATACTGAGGCATACTGGTTAATCCAATAAATGTGCCATACATTTGAATATCGACCACTAAGCGGCGCGGAGTAGCATCTCAGATCCATCCCTGGCTGTGAACGCTTATCCACTGTTGCCTTGGCTTCAATAATCTTGGGAAGAGGGTAAAACGTTTCCTACTTAAGGGTATTTCTCTAAGTTAATGTTAATAAGTTATCACTTAGGCCACATAAGTTTTCGCTTAGGCCACAGTAGTAACCAACTCGATTTCGTAACATAGTTTTCCTGTTTGTTTTCCCGGTCACGCAGAACCGGGGAACGACTGATACGGAATTGTCGTCCCTTGTACTCCCGTGGCGCAGAAGCCTTTGTTTCGATGACAACGGTGGGGTGAGGATGAACTCAGGTGGTTAAGTGATTTTATTTCTAACACCAGATGATGGAACTGTAACTGTTCCGGAAACGGTCGTCTACCCAATAGAAGATTGTAGATGAAGCAACTGTCCTGCAGTTTCCTTCATTTTTCAGAATTATTGAACTTTGAGGCAGATCTGTACCAGTTTTTATTTCCGCAAAGCACCTTACAGTGACGTAACTAATCAGGCAAGGAATTACGTGGGTGGTCAAGAAGTAATGCCTTCTCTGACACAAAAAAATTATTGATGAACATGCAATTAGTATTGATCATAGCTTGAACTGCCGCCTGTACAATCCTGCCACTCAACATAGTCATTGTACACATTGTTCCTCCGTTGAATGCAGGCATCAAAACCGATTTGGAAAATTTCAAGGCTCTTCTTCTCGATCGATACAATAAAAACCCAGATTTTGGTGTTGATCGTGAACTCTGTCGCACCCGTCTCCTCGAATCACTTCAGATTACAATGAATTTTATGTCGGAGAAACAGGTAGGACTTTCGGAATCAGATTTAGAAGACGCACACGAAACGAAATGGTCAACCACATTTTAATTGAATTTAAAAAGGAAAGAACATAAAACAAAAAAGTAAGTGTAACAGTTTATTTGCAAACAAGAAACACGGTACACACCGTTGACATTTACTGTGCATATCGAATCGGTGTACTGTAGATAGAAGTAAATTGGGGTAAGAAATAAGTCTGAAACGCAGTTTCTCTTAACATGCAACTGGAGGACACGAGCCCGATATACCTGCAGACTCAGAAATTTCTGAAGGAATTCGGAAATTTTGACGGTGAAGTTCAGGTTCCCTCTGTAGAACTCATTCGTCAAAGAATTACAAATTTATACGATGAAAAGAGACCTTTGGAGATAAGAGAACCACATGTATGAACATCAAGAGCTCAGATGGAAACCCAGTTCTAAGCAAAGAAGGGAAAGCAGAAAGGTGGAAGGAGTATATAGAGGGTCTATACAAGGGCGATGTACTTGAGGACAATATTATGGAAATGGAAGAGGATGTAGATGAAGATGAAATGGGAGATACGATACTGCGTGAAGAGTTTGACAGAGCACTGAAAGACCTGAGTCGAAACAAGGCCCCCGGAGTAGACAACATTACATTGGAACTACTGACGACCTTGGGAGAGACACTCCTGACAAAACTTTACCATCTGGTGAGCAAAATGTATGAGACAGGCGAAATACCCTCAGACTTCAAGAAGAATATAATAATCACAATCCCAAAGAAAGCAGATGTTGACAGATGAGAAAATTACCGAACAATCAGTTTAATAAGCCACAGCTGCAAAATACTAACACGAATTCTTTACAGACGAATGGAAAAAACTGGTAGAAGCCGACCTCGGGGAAGATCAGTTTAGATTCCGTAGAAATGTTGGAACACGTGAGGCAATACTGACCTTACGACTTATCTTAGAAGAAAGATTAAGGAGAGGCAAACCTACGTTTCTAGCATTTGTAGACTTAGAGAAAGCGTTTGACAATGTTAACTGGAATCCTCTCTTTCAAATTCTGAAGGTGGCAGGGGTAAAATACAGTGAGCGTAAGGCTATTTACAATTTGTACAGAAACCAGATGGCAGTTATAAGAGTCGAGGGACATGAAAGGGAAGCAGTTGTTGGGAAGGGAGTAAGACAGGGTTGTAGCCTTTCCCCGATGTTATTCAATCTGTATATTGAGCAAGAAGTAAAGGAAACAAAAGAAAAATTCGGAGTAGGTATTAAAATCCATGGAGAAGAAATAAAAACTTTAAAGTTCGCCGATGTCATTGTAATTCTGTCAGAGACAGCAAAGGACTTGGAAGAGCAGTTGAATGGAATGGATAGCGTCTTGAAAGGAGGATATAAGATGAACATCAACAAAAGCAAAAAGAGGATAATGGAATGTAGATGTATTAAGTCGGGTGATGCTGAGGGAATTAGATTAGAAAATGAGACACTTAAAGTAGTAAAGGAGTTTTGCTATTTGGGGAGCAAAATAACTGATGATGGTCGAAGTAGAGAGGATATAAAATGTAGACTGGCAATGGCAAGGAAAGCGTTTCTGAAGAAGAGAAAATTGTTAACATCGAGTATAGATTTATGTGTCAGGAAGTCATTTCCGAAAGTATTTGTATGGAGTGTGGCCATGTATGGAAGTGAACAAAGACGATAAATAGTTTGGACAAGAAGTGAGTAGAAGCTTTCGAAATGTGGTGCTACAGAAGAATGCTGAAGATTAGATGGGTAGATCACATAACTAATGAGGAAGTATTGAACAGAATTGAGGAGAAGAGGAGTTTGTGGCACAGCTTGACCAGAAGAAGGGATCGGTTGGTAGGACATGTTCTGAGGCATCAAGGGATCACCAATTTAGTATTGGAGGGCAGCGTGGAGGGTAAAAATCGTAGAGGGAGACCAAGAGATGAATACAATAAGCAGATTCAGAAGGATGTAGGCTGCAGTAGGTACTGGGAGATGAAGAAGCTTGCACAGGATAGAGTAGCATGGAGATCTGCATCAAACCAGTCTCAGGGCTGAAGACCACAACAACAACAACACAATGAAAAACAATAGACACGTGTAGTAGTAAAATTTTTTCAGTATCAACCTCACGCGTTCCCAACCTAATGTTCCGATTCGCTGAAGAAAGAATAGGAAGGGGATGAAACTTGTGTGGTGTATTCGTGAATGGTGCCGAAGCGACGGCGAGCAGAGATGAGATGCAGGATCGGTAGCGCGACGACGCGCAGTGGACACGAGATTTATGGCAGGCGTTGCAGGCTGTCGCCGGCGCGAAGGACATCACTCATGCCGGTCCACTGTGGCGCCGCAGCCGGCGCAAACAAAGGCTGCCCGCAGTATATTCCGCCCCGGATGGATGGCTGTGCCGCTGGTGGTTCAAGATCTCATTAGTGGCTGTGCGTGTTGCAGAACGGGCGCCGGTGCCTCTCCACCGTTCTGTACGGCGCCAGCTTTGGGACAGTCACATCTTGTCGAGAAAACCCTTGCGGCGAACTGCGCTTTCGGCTTTTGGCGCGTACATACAGGCATTAGGAGGCAGCGAATGTTCCACAAAAATGAAAGTAACACTTAGCGTGCCTCCACGATGGACCTCAAATGCCACCAATATACTCTACAGAACGACTCGAGTGGGTTCAAATGGTTCAAATGGCTCTGAGCACTATGGGACTTAACATCTGAGGTCATCAGTCCCCTAGAACTTGGAACTACTTAAACCTAACTAGCCTAAGGACATCAAACACATCCACGCCCGAGGCAGGATTCGAACCTGCGACCGTAGCGTCCCGCAGTTCCAGACTGAAGCGCCCTTAACCGGTTGGCCACACCGGCTGGCGGCTCGGGTAGGATGTGAGATATGGAAGATATCGGGTGTTAGGGCGAATGAAATTCATAAACTCCAAGAAATAGGGGTCACTAAGGATCCTCCAGGAAAAATACCGCATATGTCAGTGACATTGGCCACGGGGTGGGTGGCCAGAAAGGTGTCAAAAAGAACAGTGATGTTTCCGGGCGACTACGGAGTGACAGAAAGAGACTAAGAGAGGGACAGGCGGCACTTTGGTCCGTCAATTGGGCACGCATGTAGCGGAACGTGCAGCTGGCTGGAAAGACTTTGCACTGGTGGCAAAAATTTGGATTTATTGATTTCGGAAAAAAGTCCTCTTCTGGTCAAGCTCGCAGTTATTTAATTGATTACTAGTTTCGGCTGAAATTGCTAGCCATGTTCAGACCAAAAGAAATTTTTTTTTTCCAATATACAATTACGCACCGGTACAACAACACAGTCACTAATTTTGTGCAAGCTGCGTAGCTCAACCTCAGTATACAGCTGGATGGTTCAAATGGTTCAAATGGCTCTGAGCACAATGGGACTTAACAGCTAAGGTCATCAGTCTCTTAGAACTTAGAACTACTTAAACCTAACTAACCTAAGGACATCACACACATCCATGCCCGAGGCAGGATTCGAACCTGCGACCGTAGCGGTCTCGCGGTTCCAGAGTGACGCGCCTAGAACCGCACGGCCATATAGCTGGATGGAAGATTAATGTGAAATCTCTCAAAACTGAGGACGTAAACAGGGCAAGTACCATAACCCGATTTCCCAGAAACGTCGCTCTATGGAGGAGAAATAAAACCAAGCGAACACTTGTATGTAGATATTCGACCATTTCTGAGAAAACGACAATCTACGAGGGCAGTTCAATAAGTAATGCAACACATTTTTTTCTGAAACAGGGGTTGTTTTATTCAGCATTGAAATACACCAGGTTATTCCCCAATCTTTTAGCTACACAACACTATTTTTCAACGTAATCTCCATTCAATGCTACGGCCTTACGCCACCTTGAAATGAAGGCCTGTATGCCTGCACGGTACCATTCCACTGGTCGATGTCGGAGCCAACGTCGTACTGCATCAATAACTTCTTCATCATCCGCGTAGTGCCTCCCACGGATTGCGTCCTTCATTGGGCCAAACATATGGAAATCCGACGGTGCGAGATCGGGGCTGTAGGGTGCATGAGGAAGAACAGTCCACTGAAGTTTTGTGAGCTCCTCTCGGGTGCAAAGACTTGTGTGAGGTCTTGCGTTGTCATGAAGAAGGAGAAGTTCGTTCAGATTTTTGTGCCTACGAACACGCTGAAGTCGTTTCTTCAATTTCTGAAGAGTAGCACAATACACTTCAGAGTTGATCGTTTGACCATGGGGAAGGACATCGAACAGAATAACCCCTTCAGCGTCCCAAAAGACTGTAACCATGACTTTACCGGCTGAGGGTATGGCTTTAAACTTTTTCTTGGTAGGGGAGTGGGTGTGGCGCCACTCCATTGATTGCCGTTTTGTTTCAGGTTCGAAGTGATGAACCCATGTTTCATCGCCTGTAACAATCTTTGACAAGAAATTGTCACCCTCAGCCACATGACGAGCAAGCAATTCCTCAAAGATGGTTCTCCTTTGCTCTTTATGGTGTTCGGTTAGACAACGAGGGACCCAGCGGGAACAAACCTTTGAATATCCCAACTGGTGAACAATTGTGACAGCACTACCATCAGAGATGTCAAGTTGAGCACTGAGTTGTTTGATGGTGATCCGTCGATCATCTCGAACGAGTGTGTTCGCACGCTCCGCCATTGCAGGAGTCACAGCTGTGCACGGCCGGCCCGCACGCGAGAGATCAGACAGTCTTGCTTGACCTTGCGGCGATGATGACACACGCTTTGCCCAACGACTCACCGTGCTTTTGTCCACTGCCAGATCACCGTAGACATTCTGCAAGCGCCTATGAATATCTGAGATGCCCTGGTTTTCCGCCAAAAGAAACTCGATCACTGCCCGTTGTTTGCAATTCACATCCGTTACAGACGCCATTTTAACAGCTCCGTACAGCGCTGCCACCTGTCGGAAGTCAATGAAACTATTCGAGACGAAGCGGGAATGTTTGAAAATATTCCACAAGAAATTTCCAGTTTTTTCAACCAAAATTGGCCAAGAAAAAAAAGTGTTGCATTACTTATTGAACTGCCCTCGTACGTTTACGAGGTACTTTATGTGTCTTGTAGCGTGCGACAGTGCCAGCTAAAAGGGTGGCAGAGTGGGTAGCGTCGGGGCCCCGTTTGGTCTGAAACCCGATTGTCGTTTTTATTTACTTTATTTTATTTAGTAATTAATTTTCATTTATCCACTCATGCCCGTAGAAGTTTAATACACGAATGTTTCTTATTAAGTTAGGAAATAAATGTAGAACTATAATTGGGTTTCACAATAAGCATCATACATTTATTACAGAGTATATGTAAGTGTACGGTATTTTCAGGTGTAACAACCTGTTAAAGTTTTCTTGTTCTTATATGTCATTCTTATATCAATTCTTATCTAACTTCTTATACTTTATTTTTATGTCTGTTCTTCAGGAAGATTTGGTACATTTCTTTGGTTGATAACAGTCGTAGAAACAGACGAAACATAAAAATTGCGAACAGAATTACATTTCTTCGAATGGGTTTCATTCGGGAAATAAACGTCGTAAACATTGCTGATGATTTCAGAATTTGGCAATAATTCCGCCGTGAACCACGCACAACGGATCACTTTGTCGAAAACTGGTGCTTGCATTTAATTATGAATCAAGATACGCTACAGGAGATTCATCGAAAATAATTTCAAATAATTTTCCCATTTTCTTTATGTGTGACGCCACAGCCATATGTTCATTAGGACATTTTGAAGCATTAAAAATAGGCCGTATTTTTACAAGTATTGAATTTATCGCATCTTGCACGAGTGTCAAATTTCATAACAGACGTATGTTTATTAAAGGACGTTTTGAAGTATTAAACCTCGGCTGTATTTTTACAAGTATTCAATTTATTACATCTTGTAGGAGTGGCAAATTTCAGCCCCACAGGCCATTTTCAAGCGCAGTAGGTGTCGATGTGTTAGCCTATCAATAAAAGGCTGTGTTGCCGCCTATTACCAGGATGGTAATTGCCTAACTCATCGACACCTACTGCACTTGATAATAGCCTGTATGTTGAAGTTGGCTAATCATGCAGCACGTCATAAACTGAATACTTGTGAAAGAACTGCCAAGGTGAAATACTTCTTAATGTCCTTTACTTTTCTCGTTCACTTATTTGTTTAAAATTTTTAAATTTATGCATGAGACATACAATTATTAGACGTAGAAGGACAACGTCATTTCTACATTACTTGGAAACATTCATGAAGTAATCTTCAACGGAAATGGGCAGATAAGTGAAAAGTAAAAATGAAAGTAATAATCGGGTTTCGAAAACAGGGCGCAAAACTATCACGCAGCGACATTAGCAACTGCGCCACCGATCACATTGAATTAGGTACTTCCTAAAAGGCACGTAAGGGCCCTCAAAAACTTTTACTGTCGTTTTCTCAGAAAAGGTCGACTATCTACGGATACGCCGAGACACGTTTCGCTTATTTTGATTCTTCTTTGGCTGAGCGAACTTTCTGGGAAATCGGGTTATGGCGCTTGTCGTGTTCTCCTCGCAAGAGAGCGTCGCCTTCACCGTGTAACAACATTGTATCAAATAATGTACACACTTGCAGAGTGAAGTTGCAGTATACTACGTCTGTAGAATAACGTAATGTGTTCACAGTGATCTCACTCTGCACTCATTCATAAAATGTTATTACGGAGTGTGTATGATGATCTCTTAGCCTCGGGTGATTTTACATTAATCTTCCACCGAGTAGCACACTATGCGATCAAAAGTGTCCGGGCACGCCCAAAAACATATGTTTTTCATATCAGATGCATTGTGCTGCCACCTACTGCCAGGTACTCCATATAAGCGACCTCAGTAGTCATTAGACACCGTGAGAGAGCAGAATGGGGAGCTCTGCTGAACTCTCGGACTTTGAACGTGGTCAGGTGATTGGGTGTCACTTGCGTCATACGTCTTCTGTACACGAGATTTCCACACTCCTAAACATCCGTAGGCCAACTGTTCCCGATGTGACAGTGAAGTGGAAACATGAACGGACACGTACAGCACAGAAGCGTACAGGCCGACCTCGTCTGTTGTCTCACAAGAGACCGCCGCCAGTTGAAGAGGGTCGTAATGTGTAATAGACTGACATCTATCCAGACCATCTTATAGGAATTCCAAACTGGATCAGGATCCACTGCACGTACTATGAGAGCCAGGCATGAGGTGAGAAAACTTGGATCTAATGGTCAAGCGGCTGCTCATAAGCCACACATCACGACGGTAAATGGTGTAAGGAGCGTAAACATCGGATGATTGAACAGTGGAAAAACGTTGTGTGGAATGATGAATCACGGTACACAATGTGGCGATCCGATGGCAGAGTGTGGGTGTGGCCAATGCCCGGCGAGCGTCATCTACCAGCGTGTACATTTCAAATGGTTCAAATAGCTCTGAGCACTATGGGACTTTACTTCTGAGGTCATCAGTCCCCTAGAACGTAGAACTGCTTAAACCTAACTAACCTAAGGACATCGTAAACATCCATGCCCGAGGCAGGATTTGAACCTGCGACCGAGCGGTCGCGCGGTTCCAGACTGAAGCGCCTGGAACCGCTCGGCCACCCAGACCGGCCTGTGTAGTTTCATCAGTAAAATTGGGAGACGGTGGTGTTACGGTGTGGTCGTGTTTTTCATGGAGGGGGCTTTCACCCCTCGTTGTTTTGCGTTGTTTTAAGCACCATCTTGCTCTCCACTATTAAAGAACAATTCGGGGATGGCGACTGCATCTTTCAACACGATCGAGCACCTGTTTATAACGAAAGGCCTGTGGCGGAGTGGTTACACGACAATAACATCCGTGTAATGGACTGGTCTGCACAGAGTCCTGACCTGAATCCTATAGAACACGTTTGGGATGTTTCCAGAATGAGATTTTCACTCTGCAGCGGAGTGTGCGCTGATATGAAACTTCCTGGCAGATTAAAACTGTGTGCCCGACCGAGACTCGAACTCGGGACCTTTGCCTTTCGCGGGCAAGTACTCTACCAACTGAGCTACCGAAGCACGACTCACGTCCGGTACTCACAGCTTTACTGTTTGGAAGGTAGGAGACGAGGTACTGGCAGAAGTAAAGCTGTGAGTACCGGACGTGAGTCGTGCTTCGGTAGCTCAGTTGGTAGAGTACTTGCCCGCGAAAGGCAAAGGTCCCGAGTTCGAGTCTCGGTCGGGCACACAGTTTTAATCTGCCAGGAAGTTTCACGTTTGGGATGTTTTGCAACGCCGACTTCGTGCCAGGTCTCACCGACCGACATCGATACCTCTCTTCAGTGGAGCACTCCGTGAAGAATATGCTGCTATTCCCCAAGAAACCTTCCAGCACCTGATTGTACGTATGCCTGCGGGAGTGGAAGCTGTCATCAAGACTGAGGATGGGATAACACCATTTTCAATTCTAAAATTACCGATGGATTGTGACACGAACTTGTAAGTCATTTTCAGCCAGGTTTCCGGATACTTTTGATCACATAGTGTACGCCAAATAACAACAGAATGCAAAAATACGAAGACAACAAAGAAATGTTAATTTATTGGGGTCCTCGTGCAATTTAGAAATTAAGCTGTACATACAATTACTCGGCTGTACCATACAGAAACGATTTATCGGATAGTATCAGCAGCACTGATGATGTAATTGCGTACAGAAACGTACGGTTGATGGACGATTATAGGGAATGGTAGATAGAGCTTCGTGTAAAGAGTGGTACCTGTCATGAACCATGATTAGATCCAAGGCTATGGGTATAAGAAAGGGGAACGACGGTGTAGTATCTGATTACAAGCTGAATGGAGAAGTGGAAATGGGACAGTCACGTCAAATCAGTATTAGCGGAGTCGAGTGGTAGACTTACTTTTGTGAAAAGGTGCTGGGAAAGTACAGTCCCTACGCAAATGAAATTGCATTCAAGATGCTAGTGCGACAAATTTTAGTATATTATTCCAGTGTTTGGATTCCTCATCAAGAAGGAGTGGCAAAATATATCTAATTCAGAGACACGCTGTTAGTATCATAACAGGATCGCATAGCCAATATCGAAGGGTAACCACCCGTTGACAGTAACACCCTGAGAACTATAATGGGAATCATTGGAGGAAACTATAAGGCTACACTGGTCTTGTGATATAGCTAGAAGGGATACAGGTGACTATGAGTTTAGTCTACCTGGCCTATGCCTCTGTAAATTGATTTTGCCATTTGACAGTGATTGTTGTTACTAGCTTGCATTGGAGGTTATCATTGTTATCAGACTCTAAATGAATTCGGGTGCTGAAATAATTTAATCCATTATTGTAGTCAACTACCGATGGGTGATTGATATATCAACACGAGATTATCATTTAATAAAAAAAATTATGGCATAACTTTACTGACCATAAAATAGTACAAACAACACAAGTTAAGCGAGATGACTAATAAATCATGAACTGCTGGCAACACAGATAAATGCAACGAACAGTTAACACTCCACTGGGAGGCGACTGGTTGGCAAAGACTAAGTTTTGTCTGATTGAACTATTTACTCTGACTCAGATCATGAATAACGTAATCTGAAATTATCCAACGCTGAACAAACTTTAATCGATTTATTCTGCTCAAAAGTTATATACGTTGGTGCAGCTGAGAACGAGTGGCGAGATTGTGGTTCTGTTGGCCCTAACAAGACTGAGGAGCAGAACTATGCCTCTTTCTCGATGTTTACCGCTGTTTCAAGTGACGGTCGTTGTGCAAGCACCTGCAGAGTAGCGAAGGGCGGCGCCTGTAATTCGCTGTCCCATGCACGAAATATGCAAAGTCACGGATGGCGGTATGTTAGATAGGTCGCAGTTACTCTCAAATGAAGCCCTGATCTCAGCAGATTCCATTGTGTGAGACTTCCGTTTGCCGGTCATACCATGGATCAATTTGACTCACTTATAAGGCAGAGCACACGAGGAGGTCGAATGTCGAGGTGGCAGTCCTGACATGAATAAGACTGCTCTTGGCACAGCAAGTTGTCTGATACAGCTAGGTCCTCCCCACAGACCCCCCAGCGAAGACCAATGCCAGTACAAAGTCTTGCTCAGGACGAGTGTGCCAAACACAACCTGCATGTAACAAGAGTCAAGATCAGAATCCTCTCCAGACCGGAGTCTGAATCAGAAGACCAAGTGTCTCTGCTCCTGACTTTCCATTAAACCTCAACAAACCCCACGAAAGGACTAACGCTACCGCCCACACAAGAGTTTTGCGCCAATCACAAGACTCCACGAACTCTATGTCTCCCTTGTAACTCACCTGCTCTACCCATCGTCCAACCATAGTCAAAGTTAACAATATGCTTCTCTTTTCTGGAAAATCAGCCAATCCCCAACTTATAAATTTCTGCATAGAGAGGAGAAGACATTGTACTTCTGACTTTTTCCGTGGCCACTTTAGGCAGCATGTTTTGAATTTCCATTTAGCCCTAAAGTGAACGAGACATTTTTCACATTATCTGGACAGGCCGAACGTGACAGCATGTGCAAACAGGTGCCTCAGCTAAACTAAGAGAAGTGCTTTTGTGTCCCATTTTAGATCATTTTAGAGCCTACATAAATATTGCGTTCCATTCTAAAATTCGTTTGAAGGCTTGAGGCTTCCCAGAAAACTTGAACCACAGAGGCACAGGGAGGACATCACCTCATGGCTGCGTCGGTAGCGTCCAGTCCACAGCGAACATAGAAACTCGCGTATTTTTATGGCCGCCATTCCTGTTCACAAAGGGAGTTTACAACCTGCGCAGATCCAGTGAAACCTACGATTTGACAAGAACAGAAGCTCGGCTCTTGTATCAACAACGCATCAACCTTTTCATCCTCTGCTACTTTCCGTAATTCACGCATAAATGTCAAGCTACGCATGATGTTAATTTGGACCATCTTAAAACTCCCCATTGCACGAGGGAATAGAAAACATTCAAAAGGCTAGCCGGCCTAGACTTGATGAAATCAGACACGTTTCTGTGGTACATCTGCACCATATATGAAAAGATCTTATGAAGATAAAGCTTTTGTCCTTGCCTTTCATAAATCATAAGTTGAGTAGATGTCGATGGAATAGTTGCCGCCTGTAATTCTATGCAATCTACGTCCTACAAAGCTGGGAAACTCAGTCCTTACCATACCTGTGCTCCCGTCGAACAGGTTGCCTCAGCACAACAGTTAGAAGCGCGGATTCTTCAAGCCAAGATAAACGTAACGTTTCATAGAAGTTCTTATTTGTGTCTCCAGGACGAACCATATTATACTGTCTACCATCACTATTTCTACTACTATTTACAATAGATACACGTGGCAAATCACACCCCCCACTACCAAGTCTTTTGGGAAACTGCACTCAGCCTCCCCTTCCCAGTCTTCAGCCTGCAACCCTTGGTCATTCATCTTCTACTCCGTGTCTGGACCATGGGGCCGGCTTGTCAGACTCATCTGCAATGTCAACATCGATTTCAACACCGACGTCCACCATCAGCCAGCCGAAGGATCCCGAGTGACCCTCCAGACTTGCTAGATGACCTATAGAGAGATGGTTCAAATGCTTCTGAGAACTATGGGTCTTAACAGCTGAGGTCATCGGTTCCCTAGAACTTAGAACTACTTAAAGATAACTAACCTAAGGACATCACAAACGGCCATGCCCAAGGCAGGATTCGAACCTGCGACCATAGCGGTCGCGCGGTTCCAGACTGAAGCGCCTAGAACTGCTAAGCCACTGAGGCCGGTTATAGAGAGAGCTTTATTGATTATCCTACATCTTTCCGCGTCTCTTTCAACTTTCAACTTTGCTTGGGGACTTCCTTCTTGGCACCTTAAGGGTCGCCATAATCTGTCTTTTTTTATTAAGCGGTCAAGGAACGTTCTTTCAGTAGGACAATCCTTTGGTTCTCCACACCTCCGACCTCTCTGTTTACTTGGTATGCAAATGGGAGGCTTGTCCTTACTCTGACAATCTTTCCTCACGTGCCCTGACAGTCCAGAATTGGCAGACACAACTTCTGGTTCACCACAATACTTGCCGGTATGAGTAATGTACTGCCTTTTTGTGGAACGTGATACCGCCAGGTAATCCTTGATATTTAAGGCTGAATAGGCTACGTGCAACCTTACTCTTCGTGTCGAAATTTCTGCATTTCCGGAGGTATCTCCACTACAAGATGTACAGTTAATTTTATCGCGGTCCCTCTTTAAATATGAGTTTGAACTGAGTGTCAGTCTCGGGTCATGGACACAACGAAAGTCTGTGTGTGTATGGGATCCAATAAACTAAGCGCATTCATGAAAGTAGCCACATCATGGAAGCACATTAACAGTCGACGCTTCTGGGGCGGGTTACACTTGACTTCTGGATTACCTGTTTGTTACCGAGAACTCGCACTATCTTCTTGCGAAGCAGTCTCCATTATAAGTACATTATTAGTAGTTCTTACTTAATTAATCTTAATCTTGTCACATTTGGGGTCAATGCATTTCTCAAACACCGACTTAACAACACGAATTTCTTCGCTGGCCTTAGGTTTAGTAAACACTGTAGGTGCCACATTCTCTATACTCTGCTGAATAGATTTCTTCGCCGTCGACGGTTTGGCCACAGAACACTTGCAACGGCGGCATATTTTCGGATTGTAGCGGGCTGATTCCTGAGCCTTACATTCTCCTTCTCCAACTCAGTTAATCTTCCCTCCAACCAAGAAGGAGCCATAGCCCACCTGGCCACACAATCTCTAACACAATTAGTTTCCCATTCTTGACGCTGGCCGCCGTGGCCGAGCGGTTCTAGGCGTTTCAGTCTGGGACCGCGCGCCCTCTACGGTCGCAGGTTCAAATCCTGCCTCGGGCATGGATGTGTGTGATGTCGTTAGGTTAGTTAGGTTTAAGTAGTTCTAAGTTCTAGGGTCTGATGAGCTCAGATGTTAAGCCCCATAGTGCTCAGATCCATCTGAACCATTTGAACCACTCTTGACGCTCGGATCGAGCGACTTTAAAAACCTCGAATGTCGCTCAGCGACAGTAATACAAACTTATAGCAACACATCCGCCGCCTTGAGCACACTCTCTCTCCCCTGAATATCAGTCATATTGACCAGAGAGTGAAAAAACTCGGAGGCCTCGTCTCTTTTTTCGGACCGGGCTCTCTGGCATGGGGGCGGAACTAACTGTAGCTCGCTCACCGGTCCCGAACCTTGACCAAGAGCTTTCTACAACAGAGCCGCTAGGTTTAGCCCGTCGTGGGCACACAAACCGAGAAACGGCGTGGCGGATGGAAAAACAGGTCCCGTTGCGACACATCATGCCCCACAGCGTTTATTATCCATAAAGAGTATGTGGGACTAGGCAGTCAAAAGTACGCGGCCACCCCATAAGGACTGGTGACGTCTGTAGCAGTACCGATTGTAAGCACGAAGACTATAGTTGAGCTGCATTTGACTCCACAGCAGGAAGAGGCACGCCGCCTTTGATGCGCCCAACAACAACGCTGGACAAAACGCTGGCGCCACATTGTCGTATGAGATGGGACTACAGCTGCGCTATTCCAAAACCAGAGTTCGGTAGCTTCGGTTCAGTATGTATATGTAATAAATGGTAGGGTCTGCGGTAGTATTAGTAGCACTGGCAGGGAAAGAAACATATACGAACATGTGAGAGAGAAACTGGGAGCCGACGAATTCTATTTGTTTTTGTTTGTTTCGCATGTAATTAGAGCCGCATCCGTTCGTTGTTAATACATTGTGTATTTTATATCCTTACAAAATATCAATTGTATTTTTAAGTAGCAAAAATTAGTTGATCACGAAAAATCTGTGCTCTTTTTTAACCAAAGCAGTTACATTTGATGCAAGAGCAATTTACATGTACAAACATAAAAAATCTGTAGAATTATTATTGTTACTTTGTACTCAATAGAAAGTTATTCATCATGATCAATTGCAAGAGTTTCCTGATATTATTTTTAACTTCGAAAGTTGTTTGTGAATACCAGAACATATTTCGTATAAGCTCGACGAACTATTAAATCAATGTTTGATATGTCTTTGTTTTGAGTTTCTTTCTGTTTTTTTAGTTTTACCTTTTATGAGATATTGCGTTTTATAGA
Source organism: Schistocerca piceifrons (assembly GCF_021461385.2). Lineage (NCBI taxonomy): Eukaryota > Metazoa > Arthropoda > Insecta > Orthoptera > Acrididae > Schistocerca > Schistocerca piceifrons. The sequence goes on from NC_060143.1 coordinate 12,907,429, forward strand.
GCTATGTAATCAATCTTTATCGCTTTCTTTATATATTTTCCGAATAAAATCCGAATTAAATATTGAGTATTTCAATGTTGCTATAAATACTCTTTGTGTATACGTAACAGAAAGGAGGATAAATGTGTCGGACAAAAATGTGGGTTAAGTGGTCCTTTATATACCTTCACTCTGTTTCTTCATTTTTGATCGCTTCCTGTTTCTAGGGGAATCTAACGAGACACTGATCGCTTACGCAAATGAAGCTAACTAAATGAGATAACGCCCGATGGGGTACAATAGCGGATTAGCCTCCTGGGATTGTACCCCGCGCCACGCAACTCAGTTACTGCAAAATAGGTTATAGATACAGGCTGCTGGACCTCTGGCGATTCATAATTACCTCAAGATACCCCAGCTGTTAGAGGATAAATAGCTATGAAACAAAACAATTCTTCCCAGGAGTACTTGACAAAGGACTTAGGGAATAACCTCCTGCTCTTATAAATAAACATAGGACTAAAAATGATTATCTCACTCAAGTATTAGCGGAAAATACGGTGGATGTCGTTTTATTGCAGGAAATACATTACTGAGATGAAACTCAGTTTCATTCCAGGTGTAAGATGTTCGGCCATATTCAAGTTGCACTACACATCTATCGCTTAAGATATGGATCAGTAACATACACTAAAGAGCCGAAGAAGGCTCCCGCGAGCATGCAGAAGTGCCAACACGACGTGGCACAGATTCGACTAATGTCTGAAGTTGTGCTGGAGGGACTGACACCGTGAATCATCCAGGGCTGACCATAAATCCGTTAGAGTACGAGGAGGTGGACAGCTCTTCCGAACAGCACGTTGCAAGGCATCCCAGATACGCTCTGACGTACAGAAGGGCTTCCACGATCAGAAGGAAACAATGTCCATATTTATTGACTTAACATCAGCATATGATACAGTGTGGCAGAAAGGCATGCTTCTAAAATTCTGAAGAACAGTTCCACGTGAAAGAATTGCACAGCTAACCAATAACAAGTTGCCCATCAGGAAATTCCAAGTTCACCTGAATGGTCAAGTAAGCAACGGGTACTATTTGCGAGCTAACATCGCAGAGATGTTCGAGCTTACATGCGGTTCCTCTTCGTCGAAATGTCTTGGCTCAAACTCGTCAAGTGGTTGAACCGCAAGTGTCGCATTACACGCCCTAAATTAGACACTTGTGACCCTTTGGTTATATTGTCTGGCTGATGGCAAGTTTGCGAAATATGAAGTTAATATAACATATAATAACAGTAACAATAATATCGGGAACTAGATTAACGACCCATAAATGATGTAGGCCACACAGTTGCGATTTGGTGAGAACAATGTTTATTCAGAAAGCAAACTAATAGCCGAAGTGGTCGTATGTAGAGTTATTGTTACACTCGAGCGCATATCTACTTGATACAGTTCGATCATTCACAATCTCATCGCGAAACACAAGTCCAGTACTCCGCCTCCTTGAATACACGATTAGTTAAAGTTCACATCAGGCGCGCGGCTGCTCACCGCTCAGAGACAAAGTCCCGCGGTACCACATGTCGCGAAATTTTCTAAATCGTTTCACTTCCTAGCTCCCTGAAGACCGACCGTCCGCTTTCACGTCTCAATCCGAACTGTACCCTTTGGTGTCTCCAGCCGAACTGTCCGCTTTCGCGTCTGCACCAGCACTGTCTCCTGTCTGTGCCCGTCCTCGTTTACCCTCGCGCCGAACATCTTCGCTCAACTGACTACGGCAGTTCCCTTTCCTAAGGTCCTCCATCTGATTCGCTACAGCTTATTCTACATTATTTTAGATTTTAACATATTTAAATAATCAAATCTTGACCACCTTCACCTTCTAAATAAAGTAAAAATAATATCCATTATGTAATAAACGTTAATTTCGTTTACATAAACCCAATACAATTTCCTTCTTAGCTTTGAATGCCACGGCCAGTAGCCTTGCATCAATGTGCTTTCTGATAAATAAATAAAGAACCAAAGTAGCTATTTGCTCTAAACTTTACATAAAATATTCTATAACCCAAATATTCAATAAGGTGTCATGCTGTCTTCCTTCAATGTGTTTTGTATGGCGGAAATGATGATCTGATGCTTAAAGGAAAATACTGATAACTCAAATTTACTATACCTTTTAAACAAATGAAGTCACAGAGTTGATATTTACAACGTTTGTCATTTTAATGATGCTCTTCTATATGAAATATCGTTCGTTATGATCGACCAAAGCGTTCACACTTTCGCATTGAGGTCTTTCTTACAAAGCTTGTTAATTTTACTTTAACAGTAGGTCCTAAACTATTATAGGTATGAGCAGTATTTAAGTTTTATTGGGATCACCATGAAATTTTATGGAGAATGGCAGATTAAAATTACTGTGGCTTCATTCCCTGAATTTCTACAGAATTAAATACTTTCCGTAAATGTTTCCCCTTATGGCCGATCTTAGGTCCGCCGTATTTAATACTGCTACGTATCCCTAGCCACAAAAAACTTCTACTGGATTTCCCTATGACGTATGTTCTCGTCTGTCTCACTCGCACACTACAGCGCTTAGGCCTCAACAGACAGTAGACGCCTCTGAGTTTCACCATCTCGTGGTGAATTTGCGCCCTTTGTGGCATGCGGTCCTGGACGACAGGGTTCGTTTCACAATTCCTGTAGGTTGACTCTTTCGGCCATATATTTAAATGAGAGCGCAATGCTCGTTAACTCACAAATTTAGATGACGGTCTACCACAAGGAACGGCTACTTTTAAATTTATATGTTGCCTATGTAACAAAAATGAAAGCAAGAACGTTCATCTGTGCTGATAACATCGCCTTGGTGTCGCAGTCTAATGATTTTACAACTTGAGAAACGACACTCTATCAGTATTTACGAACTCCAGATGAGTTTTTTAATGCATGGCGACTTAGGCTAAATTAAGACAACACTGAATCTTCCACCTCCCGTCAGGCGCACTGGCTATAAACCGCAAATTGTCTTTAGAAATAAGTTGCAGTCGTATAACGCATTCCCAAAACACCTTGGCGTGACCGTGGATCTCCCACTACCTTATAGAAAATACCTAACTGAGACAGCCTCAAAATTGAGAATCATTAACAACATACTACGCAAAATCTTTGGGTCAAGTTGGGGAACTAAGGCATCACTTCTGAAAACAACTGCAGTATCACTAGTGTATTCTGTTGGTGAATATTGATGCCCAAAATCGTTGGATAGTGCCCATAAGACATGGTTGATACACAGCTCATTGTGGCCATGAGAAGTATATCTGACATAATAAAATCCACACCCACTGAATAGCCATCTGTTGTGTCTAATATCGAACCACCGAATAAATGACGTCAAACAAAGTTGAAAACGGAATGGTATAAATGTTCCAGAAATCGCGAACTGCTGCTACACCAGGACTGTGATGGCAGTCAAAGGCAACGACCGAAGTCGAGAAAATCCTCCTGGGGACTTGACAAAAGGTTCACTTCTGAAGGATTCCAGCCAGAGACAGCATGGCTGTATGAGTGGTTGGCAGCCAGTCCTGACTCTGTAAGTCTCGCTGTCGATCCTAAAGCAACCCCTCCTGGTTTCCACGTACCTACGAGGCTGCTGACAATCCCAAGTCGGATACGCACCAACCATGGAAGATGCCCGGACTTGAAGCACAAGTGGTGAGTGGCTGAAAGTGACAAGTGTGACAGTGAACACAAGCGACAAGTAGTACACCATATAGTCGTAGAACGTCCTCCACGAAAAATGCTGGAACTCTGTCCGGCATACATGACGTCCATGAGGATGCAGTCTCCTTACATGTCCATCTATAATCAGTTACTTGCCAACATTGAAAGAACCTACCTATATATTACAACCTTAAACTTAGAATATCTGTTCTGTTTATACAAATTATCTTTACTTTTCCGTTACGTATAAGTCATCTACGTATTTTTTTCCAAACATCTTCTGTTGAGGTGGATAATACTATCTCATCGACTTAATCTAAGACTTTCGTGGTAAGGGATGAACGTAATCTATTATATCTGTACTTTATGTATTTCGTGATGCCATTAACACCATTGCTGCTCAACCTAAGTAATTTATCCTTTGTGCCATATGGATAAAAAGCCCGGTAACAATGCAACATACCTAACGTAACCTTAACTGACCAAGGCTGCTAGGAAAATTAGCGTAGTCTACGCTTACTTACAATGGTTCGCAGTTTCATAGGATAGTTTCACAACTCTAGATGAAACTTACTTCTGCGTACAGCGTCATGATGAATTGATTCGTTTGTGGAAGTTCCGAGGAGAATAAACGATGCTAGTTCCCATTCGTCACAGTCATACAAGCATGTAGTAGTTTAGGCGAGAGAAGAGCCCTGACTTTTGTAGTGGGCTTTGTGCTGTTGCTTCGCGCCATCGCGTAACACGATTTTATACACGCCTCTAAGGCATCTCCACAGCTCCATAGGGGTCTGCTGATCTCGTCAGCATCCGTCTGCGTTGTTCTGTACACTATACTATCATTTCTGTCAGCGTGCCTGATAAGAGGGACGGAAAGCGTGACGTTTCCAACATGTCAAGGCTGATGGCTGTGGCGTATCTTTGGTGTCTCCATGACGTTCACATTCAATAAGATAGCACAATGTTTCCATTGAAAGTGTAATATCCAAAACTTTTTCACGAAATTTAGCGTCTTAATTGTATGAATTTTGAATTTTCTTTTTCTTTTCGTAATTTCTCCTGAAAAATTTCTCTCTTCCAAATAACAAATTATCCGACACAAATATCTCATTTTAATATGTTGTTAGATGAGAGAGAATTTGTGTAGCCTTTGGACTGGCAGAGCACGTACTTTCTGTTTTCGGTGAAACAGAGCTCACATTACCTCCACTTTCGAAACTGATTTAATCAGAAGTTTCAAAACTTATCATGGACAGTAGAATACCAAATTTATTTACCTGATGTTGTCAAACAAAGTTTACTACTGCGATATAGTTCAGTATGTAATGATAATTAAATGGAAACCCTAGCTGCAAAGAGGCGTTGATGTAGTTCATTGGGGACATGTTGAAAATGTGTGCCCCGACCGGGACTCGAAACCGGGATCTCCTGCTTACATGGCAGACGCTCTATCCAACTTTTTTTTTTTTTTTTTTTTTTTTTTTACTGGCGTTGACATACGTGAACGGGGGCAGATAAAAGTGTGTGCCCCGATCTCCTGATTACATTGCAGACGCTGTATCCATCTTTTTTTTTTTTTTTTTTTTTTTACATGGTAAACGCTCTGTCAATCTTTTTCTTTTTTACTTACATGGCAGACGCTCTAACCATCTTTTTTTTTTTCTCAATCCAATGTCAGGCTTACCACCTTTGCTGACATACATGTTGTTGTACTATCGCATAAAGAGTGTCTACAAAGTCCATATGTTGACAAATAGTGGCTAATTAGAAAATGAATTAATTAAGGAAATGAATAAAACTGAAAATGCCCAAATGAAAGACATGAAGACATTGCGGATAGTACAAATAAAAAAAGAAACATTCTCCTGTAGCAATGAAATGAAATTCGTGTCGGGGGCGACACCTGCTCACGACCCGACGTTCGATAGAGCAAGAGAGCCATCTATCGACTCGTTCTCCAGACGTTGGTGTAAGACTGGGTCGTCTTCTCGAAATTAACTAAGGGTCCGTAAGTGTGATCGATGTCTATCTCGGCTTCTTCGTCAATCTCATCTCTCACCCGTCACACCCCATCTGGCCGGCGGGTCGGTAAATGTAAGTCGCAAGTAATTAGCGAAGTCTTGCCTATATTTCTTATGCTGTTGCAGCTTCGTGTGTCCATCTAGGAGAAAATGCCAAAAATCAATTTTGTCCTTTTCCGATTCGTTATACACGTAGCCCACCACCATTCCCCGCACCCATGTCACTGCATTGGTTTTTTTCACCGGGAAATAAGATTCTTGGGGGAAAAAAAGTGTGTCTGATGAAATTGTGTGAGGGGCGGAGCGTAACAGGAACGCCAATATCTGTTGTGCCAAGTGCCACACTGGAGCCGTCCCACTACATGCTAAACGATGTTCATCAGTGTCCACTGTTGCGCAGCCTAAACATAGTGGAGTGTCTGCCAAATGAATCGCGTGCCGCCGTTGATTTGTTGCGAACTTCCTATTTATCACCACATACCATGTTGAGCGTACCGACGTTGGGAGGTAAACGTTCCGTATAACGCGCCATATCTGTCGCCAGTTCTTGTCTGGGTACTTCTTTTCCAGGGTATTCCTGGGGCACCGGCGCAGTAAGAGTTGGTACACGTCTCGCGTCGTCGGTAGTCGTGTTGTTGGGAAGGAATCTCTGACATAGCTAAGCTCCAAAAAAAAAGACTTGAAATGTGACAGCTTCGGTGAAATATGGCCCACATCGACTGGGGGCAGCATTGAAGTGGGCGCTAGTACATCGGCCAACGCACCCGAGATATTGCGAAATTGACCGCGCCACTGTCGGAACATCGTACTGACGAATAACGCCCGTGCCTTTTCATATACGTTAACTAGGCCAAGTCCACCCTCTCCAGGTGGTAGCGTAAGCGTTGTGTATCGGATCTTAAACAGGTGTCCCACACTCACGTAGGTTCCGAAAGTTGCTTGTATCCGTGATGCCATTGTGCGCGTTAAAGGCAGGACATGCGCTACGTGAGTGAGTCTCGGTGCTAGGTATACGTTAACATAGGTCACCCTCTGAATCATATCCAACGCTCTTAATTTCTGCAACAGCACCATTGTCCGCATCAGCTTCAATATGCGTCGGTAGTTATCCGCTGCTGTCCGCTGCACATCCGTGTGGAACGTAATACCTAGGCATTTTATGGTCTTAACTAAGATGAGCGGGCCTTCCTCCCCCGGTTGTAATCCTCGACCGACATTCATGCAGCGTGATTTTTGTAGATTAAGCACGCTTCCTGCCGCCATCCCGTATCGCTGTATCCATGCCGACGCTGTACGTACTTCTTCGCCGGTCCGTGCCACCAGCATCACATCGTCAGCATAAGCGCGGCAATGAAAGGTCAGTTGTGGCAACGGCACTCCCTCCAACCGTCTTCGGAGACCATATAGACAGGGTTCCAAAGCCATTGCATACAAAAATATCGAAAGGGGGCAGCCTTGACGAACTGACCTTGAAATAACAATGTAGTCAGTGCCCCGCCCATTCACCGAGACCTTTGATCGTACACCGTGTAACAGTCGCATGATCACTAGGATGAAGGCCTGTGGGATTCCCAATCTGCCCATCACCGCATGCAAGAAGGTATGATCCACTCTGTCGAACGCATGATCGAAGTCAATAGCGACGAGTGCCCCACGCACTCGGCATGCCGCTGCTAATGCGATGATATCTCGGTAGTCACTGAGCGCCGTATGTACGTTGCTCTTACCGCCGAGGCAAGTTTGATCTATGAGGAGTCTATCAGAAAGTGAAGACCGCAGGCGAGCCCCAAGGATGCGCGCGAAAATCTTATAGTCGCAGTTCAAGAGAGTGAGTGGTCTATAATCTCCTGGATTTCTGCCACCGCGTGGTTTGGGTATTGGGATGATGATACCCTCCGTGAATTCGGCAGGTATCTCAGTCTGCGGTAACAGGAGTTCGTTGTACATCTGAATCCAGGTCCGTCCCATGAGGTATGCAAAGGCGCGGTAAAATTCAGTTGGGAAGCCGTCCTGTCCTGGGGACTTGTTCGGAGCCCCCCTGGCAATTGCGTCTGTCAGCTCGTCCTCTGTTATCGCTGTGATGAAAGTCTCTGCATCCACTGGTGGTCCTCTGTCTGGCATTTCCGAGATGACATCATGTAGTGTCTCGTGGTTCACATGGACAGGTCCATATAACTGGCGGAAATAGTCGGTAAACACATGCGCAATATCACGCTGGTGCACAACTTGCTGGCCAGTTTCAGAGATTAGTTCCCTGATCAATGTCCTGCGTCGTCGTTGGCGTTCACGTACCACATGGTGCATGGAGGGGGTTTCGGCAGCAACTGTGTCCGCCAATCTCGCCCGGACCATTATACCTTCCATTCTTAGTCTCGTCAGCTGTAATAACTTGGCTTTTATCCTGCGCATGGCCGTGTGCCTTTCCGGCGATGGTTGTTGGGTCATCAGCTCCCTCAGGGCTGTAAAATAAAAATCAGCCGTTGTGCGGGTCCACTGCGATTTGTCCTGCCCGTATCGTATCAACGTTCGCCGTAGTAACGTTGGTTTTGCGCATTTAACCCACCACTGGAGAACCGAGGTGTATGCTCGTTGGCGGCGAACGCAGGCCTCCCAGGCCGCCTCTATCGACCGGTGACATTCAGTGTCACGTAAAAGTGCACAATTCATTTTCCAGTAACCTTTACTCCGCCATATCTTCTAACGCGTTAGTGAAATCGTACACACGTACGCCATATGATCCGTAAAAGCCGCTGGCCAGATTTCGGCATCCAGTATCGTCGTCCGTAGAGCTCGTGTCACGTACACTCTATCAAGTCTACTCGCCGAGTGTCCCGTGACAAACGTATAACCCGGTCTGTCACCATGCTGCAGGTCCCAGGTATCGAGAAGCGCCATTTCGGTAATCAACGCACGCAGTTCCATGCATGGCACATAATGAGGTACTTGGTCCTTTTTGTCGACGACACAATTAAAGTCGCCGCCCACTATATAGTTATCAAAGCGTCCAGCGAACAACGGTGCTATCTCTTCGGTGTAAAAAGCCGCCCTTTCTCTTCGTTTTGTGGAGCCAGATGGTGCGTATAAATTGATGAAACGAACGCCGTCGACAGTGATCGCTATGCCGCGTGCCGAAGGGAGAGACCTGACGTCCTCAACTCCTATTCCTTCCCTGGTGAGAATCGCCACACCGCATCCACTTTCATCGTGCACTGAATAATGTGCCTCGTAACCGTAGAACTCTGGCGGCGATGTGAAACGCACTTCTTGTAGGAGTACAATATCCACGTCCGCAGCGCGTAACGTATCTTTCAACATTTGAATTTTAAGCGGTGTCCGTATGCTATTAATGTTTATCGTGGCAATGCGGTACGCATGGCTTGTGTTCATCAGTTGTAGGGCGGTGTCATTAAGCGTCCATCTGCACCCCCGGCGCTCCTCAACACACTAAGTTGGTCAACATTTCCCGACCCCTCCCGGCCTCTGGGCAGGACTGTCCTCAATCGTCGCGTTCGTATTTTCATCCTGTTCCTGTTGGTCCATTTCTTGCGCCCAGTCCCCCAGCATATTTCCGGAACTGGTCGAAGGATGGGAGGTAACGTTGTCATCGCTCTGATGTTGGACAGTTGTCATCTCCACTTCCGCCTTCCGGTCACCAGAAGGAGAGTTCAAGTTTTCGTCGCTGTGTAGTTCCTGCATCGTCATCTCGGTATCTGTTGAATCCACTGGTCTCAGGTCGATACTGTCGTTGTCGTCCACTGCCCCCTCGGGGCTATGGCTATCGTCAGCAGAAGTCAGTCGACGCTTCTTTCTTCTCTTCGGCGAACGCTGTTTCCGTTGCCTTGCTTCCGCATCGGCTGTTGGGGTTGCGTATCCTCCGTCTTGGGCCTGGCCTATCACGCTGTCGGTGGAAGCACTGGCAGCCACCACGGATGAGCCTGGAGCGGCCGTCAGCTGCATCTCTTGTGTGGTGTCCTGTGTCTGCTGTGGTGGAACCGGTGGTCGGAGTTCCAGTCCGTTGGTGTCCATGTTCTCTATAGGGGGCAGCTGCTGGTGCCCATCGGAAGTCTCCCTCACGTCGCCTCTCAGGGCTTCCACAAAGGTCAACGGTAAGACAGTCGTCGGTTGTGGCGCCTGAACGTCATCCCGTGTAGTCTGCACTAAACGTCGCTGGAGGCATTCCGAGCGGACGTGACCTTCTTTCCCGCACCCCGAGCAAGTGCGAGGTTGCCCATCATAGATTATAATCGCTCGACAACCTCCTATGTACAAATAAGAGGGGACGTGCTTGCGCAGTTCTATCCGTATTTGTCTCACCCCATTTAAAACGGGGTACGTGGTAAAACTCGTCCATTTTTCGGCCACATGGGATACAACTGTACCGTATGGTCGAAAGGCGTCGGTAACAAGTTCAGACGGGACCTCAAACGGAAGTTCGAAGACTCGTATAGTGCGGATCCCCATTCCCGCGTGATCGACTGTAACCGCACCAACATTCCCGTCGGCATGACAGAAACGATACCCGTTCGGTGATCGTTGTAGAAGTCTTTCGCAAGCACCCTCGTCAACAAGCTTGACATAGACGACGCTTGAAACGAGCGATAAATTGATTCCCACGATTTCCTGTGGATCGATTTTTACCTCTTCTCTGAAGAAACGTTCAATCTCGTGTGCCTTTGGTCGTGTATAGTCGTTCGCAAAACTGAACTTCAAAGTCGTTTTTCTGTACGAGTGTGCCATCTCGTTCTAGACTCACAACACCGCACACGCGAAGCTGCTCCGGCGTAAACAAACAGGCGCGCGCACCACAGCGCGGCCGGCAGGCAACACGGTCCGCACTGTGTCACTGCCGAAGGCAGACTGTCCAACTGAGCCACCGCGGGCACAGAGGATAGTGCGTCTGCAGGGACTTATCCCTTGCACGCTCCCCATGAGATCCACATTCCCAACATGTCTACAACACTACATTCGTAGTGCGCCTAATAGAGCACAGGAGATCCCGGGTTCGAGTCCCGGTCGGGGCACACATTTTCAACATGTCCCCAATGAAGTACATCAACGCCTGTTTGCAGCTAGGGTTTCCATTTAATTATCATTTCATTTCTAGCAAAGCTGCATGGTCATCCACGGTAACTGTTCCTTCTGGAACAGATACTACCGTCATATATAGTTCAGTATGTATCTAAATTAATCAGTGTATGTCTTTTATCTATGTACTGTTCATGGCACATTAAAGTGTCCTCTTTCTTTCCAGGGAAGTCAGCACAACTTTGAGCAGTACAGCGGGCGTTCAATAAGAAATGCAATGCATTTTCCTTCTGAAAGTGGGTTGGTTTTATTCAGGATTTCAGTACGCCATATTATTCCCCACTCTTTCGGATACAAAATACTATTTTTCAACACAATCCCCGTTGGTTTCGACGGACTTGCGCCAACTTACTGGGAGGGCCTGTAAACCCGAGTAGTACCACGCCATCGCTCGGCGTCGGATTCAACATCTTGCTGTAGCAATAACTTACCCGTCATCCACGTATTGCTTCCCACAGAGTTCATCCTTCATTGGGCCAAGCAGATGGAAGTGGGAAAGTGCGAGATCCGGGCTTTTGAGTAAATGAGAATAGAAGAGTGCAGTAAAGTTCTTTGAGTTCCTCTCGGGTGCATAGGCTTGCGTGAGGCCTAACGTTGTCAAGGAGACGTTCGACTGCACGAGGGCTATTCGGAAAGTAAGGAATAATATGTCGCGAAATGGAAACCACAGTGAAAATGAAAACTGTTTTATTTGCCACAGTTAGCTACAAGTTCCTGCTGTTTATCTCCATAGTCGGCGATCCGATTTAGACGTTTGTCGTAGCGTTGTGTCAACTTTCCAATACCCTCGTTATAGAAGGGAGCCACCAGTGCTTTCTGCCATTTCTCTATTCTAGCCTACAGCTCATTGTCTGTACTAAAATGTTGTCTTCATAGACAACGGTTCATGTGAGCAGAGATGAAACTCAGAGGGAACCAATTACGAGCTACATTGTGGGTAATCAAAAATTTCCAATTGAAACGATGCAGGATCATCTTCATTGTTCCAGCAGAATGCGGCTGATAATTGTCTTGAAGAAGAAGACGCACGACAGTTATGTAATGTTGGCTGCATAGCTGCAGGCGAAATTTCTCACCAGGCCTTCGTACTTGGTAGGAGACACTATTGTTCTAGGTATCTTTATGTGCTCCCTGTGTGCTCAGAACTAAAACGAAAGGCGTAACGCGATCGGCGGGCATACTAGAGACACTGCCCAACACACCTGTGGAAAACCTCATCGGATTTTCACTGTGGTTTCCATTTTGCGACCAGTCGTTCCTTACTTTCCGAATAACCCTCTTATTTTTGTGGTAACTAGCACGCTGATGTCGTTCCTTCAGTATCCTGACAGTGCACACTTCCGAGTTGATCGTTTCTCCATGACGGAGGACATCAAACTGAATAACCCCTACAAAGTTCCAGAAGGCCGTTACCGCGTCTTTACCGGCTGTCGGTGTTGCTTTGAGTTCTTTCTTCGGGGGAGAGGGGGTGTGGTGTCACTCCTTGCGTCGCCATTCTGATTCCCGCTCACAGTGATAAAACCCATGTTTCATGGCCTATGACGATTTTCGACAAAAAATTGTCACCATCAGCCACGTAACGGGCAAGCAATTCCGCGCAGATGGTCCCAGTCGGCGAGAAGCCCAGAGAGAACACACCTTTAACTACAACAACTGGTGGACAACTGTGTCAGCACTACCAAGAGAGACGTCCGGTTGTGCAGCGAGGTGTCTGAGCATGATCTGTCAACTAACCCGAATGAGAGTGTCAACACGTATCACCATTACAGGAGTCACAGTTGCGTGAGGCCAACCGGCACACGTGAGGTGGACAGGTTTGAGTGACCTTTTTGCGAAGATGACAGACGCTTCACCCAACAACTCATTCTGCTGTTGCTCACTGCCCGGTCCTCGTAGACATTCTGCAGGCCCTACGAACATCTGTGATGCTGTGGTTTCCCGCAAAGAGAAACCCAATGACAGCTCTCTGTTTGGATACAACTCCGCTAAGAACGCAAATTTGAAGACTACGTACAGCGCCGCCAACTCTCGGAACTTAATGGAAATGAACTTAATGGAAATACAGGGGCTTAAGGCGGGAATACTTCGCGCTGTCCCATAACAAAGTCTGTAATACAGGGTGATTCAAAAAGAATACCACAACTTTAAAAATGTGTATTTAATGAAAGAAACATAATATAACCTTCTATTATACATCATTACAAAGAGTATTTAAAAAGGTTTTTTTCACTAAAAAACAAGTTCAGAGATGTTCAATATGGCCCCCTCCAGACACTCGAGCAATATCAACCCGATACTCCAACTCGTTCCACACTCTCTGTAGCATATCAGGCGTAACAGTTTGTATAGCTGCTGTTATTTCTCGTTTCAAATCATCAATGGTGGCTGGGAGAGGTGGCTGAAACACCATATCCTTAACATAGCCCCATAAGAAAAAATCGCAGGGGGTAAGATCAGGGCTTCTTGGAGGCCAGTGATGAAGTGGTCTGTCACGGGTTGCCTGGCGGCCGATCCATCGCCTCGGGTAGTTGACGTTCAGGTAGTTACGGACAGATAAGTGCCAATGTGGACTCTCCATACAGTTGATTGTGGAATTTGCAGCTCTCTGCCAGCTCTACGAGTCGATTTTCCTGGGCTGCGAACAAATGCTTGCTGGATGCGTGCTACATTTTCATCACTCGTTCTCGGCCGTCCAGAACTTTTCCCTTTGCACAAACACCCATTCTCTGTAAACTGTTATACCAACGTTTAATACACCACCTATCAGGAGGTTTAACACCATACTTCGTTCGAAATGCTCGCTGAACAACTGTCGTCGATTCACTTCTGCCGTACTCAATAACACAAAAAGCTTTCTGTTGAGCGGTCGCCATCTTAGCATCAACTGACGCTGACGCCTAGTCAACAGCGCCTCAAGCGAACAAATGTACAACTAAATGAAACTTTATAGCTCCCTTAATTCGCCGACAGATAGTGCTTAGCTCTGCCTTTTGTCGTTGCAGAGTTTTAAATTCCTAAAGTTGTGGTATTCTTTTTGAATCACCCTGTATTTCAACCGACAGAGGCTGAGCAAAGAGATGTATTGCCTTACCTACTGAACGCGACACATATATTCAGAGAAGAAAACTAAACAGTGTGGTATGGTAGAAGGTAGGTACTTCGTGATGAACGACATTTTTGCTTTCTTGGTGATTAAAAGTATTGCAACTATACTTTGCATGACTCGTATTCCGCGGCTTCTGCTTTTTTAAAGAAATCATTGTAATTTTTCTCGGTAGATGATGCTGTATAGTTTATTTTTCAACAATTAAAGTAGACCATAAAGCAGCTTCTGGAGGAATAGAAAGAGTTTCTTATGTGTCTCTTACACGGCTGTTATGTTTGAAATTATCAGAATTTATGCACTGATCTAAGGGCCACTACTACGTAGCACACAGTTAACGTGAAGTGTAGGAAGCATACTGGACAAACCATAAAATAATAATACTTCATTCGTTTCCTCGAATTATGTAAGAGAAGTGGTTAGATGTAGATTGTATCTTTATTTTCTGCCCTCGTATACACAAGCATGAGATATACTGACTAGCATGCGCTAATACAAATTATATCAGTGTACTTCCCGCTTCAGAAAGACATCAAGATAATCTTGTAGTGACATCTTCGTTATATTACTGCTTGAGCCTTATACGGAACATCAGCAAAGAGAGTTGTTCCCTTATTCCTTGAAAGTTCAACCCGCTTTAACAATTATATTTTCACCATTGGTTCTTCTCAAGCAACACCGTATCACACAGAAGGCAACAAACAACGCAAAACACGAGTAATGTTACGTTAAGGAATAAATAGCAGTTCCTGCTCGGCCGTTAAAGATATGTATTCCATTTCACAAGGCCACGAAGAAATGAGTTCGGATCACACACAAAGCATATTGCAACAAAGACACAATGTTAACAATATGCACTACTAATCAAAGCGAAGCCGGCCGCGGTGGCCGAGTGGTTCTAGGCGCTTCAGTCCGGAACCACGTGGCTGCTACGGTCGGTGGTTCGAATCCTGCCTCAGGCATCGATGTGTGTGATGTCCTTAGGGGACTGATGACCTCAGGTGTTAAGTCCCATAGTGCTTAGAGCCATTTGAACCATTTTAATCAAAGCGATCACAGTGGTATTACGCATTCATTCCTGCTTGCAGATATGATATATTACAATATTATTTTAGAATAAAACTAACACCCAAATTACCAAATAGAAGAGCGATTATTAGCAGTGTTGTATGCGAATACAGCGTACGGCCACTGAAGTATCAGCACGAGTCTAGTGTCATACATGTTTTTGCCTCCACGCGTTCTCAATTCGACGTGTACCACGTGTTGTGACACGCTGAAAGGAATTGTAGACATGACGTTTTATGATCTGATTATGTATGGTCATTCGAGTTGAATAGCTGGGAGGCATGACGGGGGGAGGGGGGGGGGGGCTCAGAATGGTTGCGATAAGGCTGGCTACGCAACTGAAATCCAAAATTATTGTCACACTCTGTCACTATACACATGAACGCTGAATTTCTGTTGTTGAAAGCGACGGTCTTTCCACCGCACTCTCCTTCCCGTCACTCTTCTCCGTGTTATGCAAAGGTTCTCAATTATCGTAAATTGTGATAAATGTCCTTGAACCGATTTCAAGGTACAACCCCTTGGGCGGACACTGATGTCCGAAAGATGATGTGGAATCCCCCTTATTTTCTTTCTCAGTTGCAGACATAATGTAAGTGATAAGTAAAGCTTCTTTTGTGATGCGAGTCGTGTTGATGTTATCGATAAGTCCTGATTATGTTTCACCACTGATGCTGGCTGTGGGTGTGCCAGTACAGGTCGGCTACTGAAGGGCAGTAACCATGGGAACAAGATGGAATAACGAACGAACACTCTGTTAGTCGGAGTGTAGAATGTCAGAAATTTGAACGTGGTCAGGAAACTACAATATCTGGAAAGGGAAATGATAACGCTCAGTCCAGAGATAAAGGGAGGAAGTCAAGTGAAAATAAGTGAAGTGAAATGAAATGAAGCTATTTATGAGCAGACGAATATGACATGATATTAGAAGCAGCAGAATGGAAAAATAGTGCAGAAAGTTGCTGCGAACGGATCGGGGATAGGTACTTTAAGAGTCGACAGAAAATCAACGCCAACAAGAATACTTCGGTGTATACATTTCAAGCCAAAAGGAGGAGATGAATGCTAGGGAAAATCTATGAAGATATTGAACGGATAATTCAGCATGTAACGGGAGATGAAAATCTAATAGTCGTGTGGGATTGGAACGCTGCAGTGGGGGAAGGAATAAATGAAAGAGTTGCGGGATAATTTGGCCTACGTAGTACAAATGAGAGAGGAGAAATAGTAATTTCAACTAGTAGACCTAATAGCGATTAGACTGTTTAAGAATCATATGACAAGGAAGTGTACCAAGAAAAGTCCTGGAGGCCCGGGAAGATTGAAGAGGTTTATTTCGTGGTCTGACACGGATTCTGAAATCAGCTCTAGGAATGTAAGGCGCACCTAGTAACAGATATAGCTTCAGATTACAATATAGTATTGTTGAATAAAGAATCAACGTGGGAGAAAAGATACTGAAGTACTGCAGAATGATGATACGCGTTCGAACTTTTCTGACGAAGTAACTATTGCGATAATGAATATCACTGTACGGATACAAGTTGAAGAAAAAAAATGGACAACTCTAAAAGGGGCAATCACGGAATTTATACAGAGAAACATAAATACGAGGAAAGAACCTGGGAGTAAACCTTGGCTAACATATCAGACACTTCAGTGGATCGACGATGAAGCGGTTAGAGAAATGTTCAGGGAGAAACAGAAACAGAGCAATGCAAACCACGTACGAACGAAATAAGTAGCATGGAAACAGAAAGGGATTGGCTGCAGGAAAAATACAAAGAAATCGATAACAAAGGTCGTCTGAAGGATGAAAGAAATAGAAAAGTCGAAACGACCTTCGGTGAAATTGAAATCAATGGTGGCAACATTAAGAGTACAACAAATTGCAGTGTTCATTGTAGAAGAGAGAGTGGATAGGTGGAAAGAGCAGACTGATAATCTCTAAAATTGAGAGAGGAGAGGGGGAGAAGGGGAGGACCACTTATCTGAGGATGTGACAGAAGAGTCAGTATGGACGACGCAGATAATTTAGTATTAGAGTCAGAGTATAACAGATTTTTGGAACGCTGGAGATGAAATACAGCGGTAGGCGTGGTTAACATTCCTTCGGAGTTCGAAATCTCTGGCCCAGGGCCGGTGGGGGTGTGGGGCGGGCAACGAAGGGCAGGGTAACCGACCGTATCCTTGAGGTCTTGATGGAATTCCTCCCCATATTCTTCACTGTAGCCCCAATAATCTTAAGAAAGTAATCCAAGTAGAATGCAGCATGTGGAGCTTGAGACGCAGGCTACATTCAAGTTTCTTGAACCCAATCAAAATTTTGTTTAGAAAGTTACTGTTCTCTAAATCCTTTGTATTACCTAGAAATTTTGTAAGAACGTCTTGGGATGACTACCATGCTAACAACCCTTCCAAATCCATTTTACTTTCAACAGTATCATCAAGAAGCAAGTTCCTCATAAATGGTCCTGTAAAATCCCTTCTTTCACTTTTGCACTGCTTAAGCCCCAGAACTTTTCACTAAAGTACAAGAAGCAATGCCCTTCCTTGTCAAAGTCCCTGACAAATTTTTTCATCGGCCTGAATTAATATGAAGTAGGAGGATATCGGATGTCTCAATAAGACTTTTCTTCTCAACGATTTTCGAACCAACATTGCATTGTCTTCGAGGCCATTCCTTCTTAATCCAATGCTGTGCCTTTCCACGATGGTCCTACTCATAAATGAAACCCAGATATGTTGTATAATTTAACTGTTGACCCAAAAAACTGAGATAGCTTTGTAATCTGCATACGCTTGCCATTTATGTTCTTCATATTTTGTCTTAATTCCAGTTTTTCATAACGCTCTTTGTGAATCACTGAGTAACGAACTGGAAGCGAAACATATAAATTCCAAATATAGCACGCCACTCTTTAAACTGCGTTTTAATACAGCAATAAAAAGTTTCCGTTCTGTAAGCTCATAATTAAGTAGTCGCATTCTAAGCATCACTTGCTGCATGTTGCTACAAAATACTAGTTTATCTTCTTCTGAATAATATGGATCAAATTCAAGTTCTCGTTTTCAGCACCAGCTGCACGAAGTCCCAGCACTCATAAAAATGTTTTCATTAAACCTGGAACCCAGCATTTCTGCAGATTTCTTTGAGAGCCCAAGACCACAAACTAGGTCATTCAATTTTGAATGAGTCAAAGGCCTGGGGATGTCTGAAGCATCTTCTGATTCATAGTTACTACCCACTTCCCTAACGCACATTTCTGACTGAGAGATGGGGAAAAATTGTCTGGTCTTTCTGGGCCAGGGGCATCTAGACAATGAGACGTGGACAAACAGCAGACGGAGTGTTTGGGTATGTTACCTTGTGCCTGTTTCTTGCGTTATACCCTGTTAAATTGCTGGAGCAAAAATAACAGTCTGTTCCGTGGTTATTTTGCTCCCGACACATCATACATACCCAATAGGCCAATGCTTTTCCTGTTCTGTTGAGCCACTGTCGAAGCTGTTCGCTACACGATCAGCATACTGTAAGAGCAGGTCACGGTTTGTCGTCGTCGCCAAGCTGTACGCCAAAACAAGCACAATGTGCCTCTTTCAAAAATGCAGTAGTGTTCCGTCACTGCTTCGTAGGAGTTAACTGTCCGCAACATATCAGATAACGTCAGGACTCTTTTTGCACGCTCGATGCGACATGTTGAATTAATCACTGGAACTCACTACTTCAAAGTCGTACTGTGTGGTCAAACCTAGGCAAAAGAACACACGAAGTTAAGCTTAAATATAAATATCAATTTGCAAGTTTTGTAAAACTAGGGATTTTAGATAATTGCCGATATTGGAAATTCGTAAATTGTAATTTAATGAGGAAAGGCGATGTGTTAAGATTTTTATGAGTTCTGATCCTGATTCCATGCGTTTCACCCAGAAACATTCAGAAGTTCCATGCAATGAAATCGGTGTTTCCTAGTGTAATCGCAGAATATAACAAGCCTTTAAAGCTGCAAAGAGACAGACAAATAAACTCAGGTATAAATAACAATAAAACTAAACAAATAAAATAGAGGACAAAGGAGCTTATCGTGGTCCAGAGATCAGATCATAACACTGTTATCAATGAGTGTAAAATTGTTAGATATGACTAACAAGTCAAGAATTTACGATTATATGTACCGCAGTAAGGTAGTATACAGCAACAACCTAGCATCCAGTAGAAGCAGATCTACATGCAAGCAATATTAACGTTGACGTGTAATCGAAATAAACAGTAGCACACTTTACAGTGGGTATACGGAGGTGTATCCAATCGAAATCCTAATAATAAAGTAATTCATACCAACGCAGAAAACAGCCCACAGCAGGAGGCCTTGTTTTGATGAAATCAGTGAAGAACATTTTAAATACACTTCACAGCATCTATGAGAAAAGATATTTCATTCGTGTAAAAAGTGATGTAAGTAGCATGCAAATTGATCTTCGCGAATTTTCCCGGTAATGTATAAACTATGTGGGCACAATTTATACTCCTTCGGGCAATGTCTCCAGACGTTTTCCCTTTGGAGTCGCTGCATGTAGACAGATCTAACCATGGAAATGTAAATCTTCTACTCATACACTTGTACCTCTGTTTTCCAATAGGCTAAACTGACACCGTGGTGGAACGGACAAAAGTGGTGAAATCTCGCTATATTTCTTCAAAAATTCTGGTAATCCCTGAACACCAATCTACTTCTGAACAGACCCACACCGAAATAGTTACCTTAAACAAGTAAGTTAGATTAAAGATGTAACTTCTGCTTTGCTTATCCCATATAGACTGTGTTCATTCGATAGCTTCTGTTGTGGTTTACATTCTGAGGAACTGATCTCCAAAAAGTAAAAAAAAAAAAAAAAAAAAAAAATTGCGAAGCGTATCTGAAATTTTCTTAAAAGACCTTGTGAATTGTACAACTTACATTGGATTAATAATTGTTGTGCTTTTGTGAAATATGGACATGGCTAAATTTTTCATGGAGAAAAAATTTTGAACAGTTAATTTCATTGAGTACGCTTCACAATATTGATATACGAAGCTTTTGCTTCGAAGACATTCTGGAAGACATTGTACAAAATCCAACAGGGGTCTGACAGTAGTATGAGGTATTGCTCCATTTCCATTACTGGAATATCTGAATCAGAATCTACTCCTCGCGTCAGAAGCACCCTTAAGTCTTGTGCAACGGACATAACAACGCTAATGACGAAACTGTGCTCCTCCAGCATTGGCCATGTGTTGGGAATTTTGGTATTCAGTTTTCTTTACATATCCTCAACTCACAAGAAACTTAATAAAATCATAAATGATCAGGACTAGGTGAAATGAATAATTGTTCTCCTCTGATATATTTTATTACAGTACGAAACATATGAAAACACAGAAGAAAAAACATGTGTCAAAATGATCAAAATAAAAAAAAGCATGAATCAAAATTGGCTTTCTCAGATGACATCGGTGGTTGGCAAAGTAATTAAATGGATTAAATGGGAAGAGGTGGCCAAATTAACAAGATGTCTCCTACAAAATAACCGCAACACAAACGCTACCTATTATACGTAGCATTGACAGAGAGTGTGGACCTGTAGCTGGCAGTTCAATATGACATACAATGGCTTGCATACAAGGGTTGGAGGTCGGGTGGTCTAGTTGCGGAGAAGACTACGCACCTCAAAGAACAGTCCCTAACATCCAGGGGCTGCCGATATGGTCACCAAAGTACTACTCAACGTTTGGTATGGAGTCTGTTCGTAGGTGCATAACTGCTAAAATCGCTAACAGCTGAGCCAGTGCACCAATTTTGGTCGAGAATTCCGGGTGGATCTCTACCGAATGCCAGAAGGAACCTCCCCTGCTTCTCTTCTCAATACCATCACTCCATGAGGAGCGTCGTCAAACATTTATCGTCTCCACTCGTCTAGCGGCTCACGTAAGCCGCGTCAATGGCGCAATCACAACACCGCACCAATCTTTCAAATAGTGAAGCTAGCCGCCAGAAGCCATGTACAGCCACACAAGGTGTTGTGACGTCAACGGCGCTCCAGCTGTTGTGTTACGAGATTTGGGTTCCCACACTAGGCTGGCGCCAGCGAGTCGAGCAAAAGTTTATTCCTCTTTTCACAGAGTGAAACTTTAAGTAGGCGCCAGACTGCTACACACGACATCCTGAACTCGTTAATGGCCAGCGCTGACCGCGCCGGAAAATACAGGGTAGCTTAATGCAAAGCCCAGGACGATGCCCTGCGGCGCACCGGTCGCTCACCTGGCCTCCCAATGGATTAAGTGGTCAAAATTAAAGGCGCATGACGCCTTACGTGTCCACAGTTCAGTCCGCGCTTTTATGACTCCCCGAGTGAGGCGAACATACCTTCCGAGAAAGTATTGATTGGCGGCTCCATGGAGTGTCCTGTGCACCACGACCAGATAATGGATATACTTGCAAGGAGAGACAGCATTGGTCGTATTTTGTTTTGTTTTATTAACCGCAAAATCGATTTTCGGTCACTTAGTGACCATCCTCAGTGCTGTAATATACAATTTAAATTGGTAGGCACTGGTGTCAACAAGCTTAGAGTGATCGCTTCGCCCGTTCCTAGGTCCTCGTTCCCAGGCTGTGGGTCACAAAAATCTGCTCTTTGTCAAAGTCCTTTGTGTTAGTGGATTTCGCCATTAGCTGCCCGTGAAGACACAAGAATAATGGTCGTCAAACTTTCTTGCTTAAGGGCCAATACTGACACTGCGGCGGACAGCGTACGTCCCGATCGTATTGTTAATTTATAGCCTCCTGTGGTGATGCTAGGACCAAAATCTGTACTGTTTCTTTCGAATACAACATTACTTGCAGAATTTACCATATTACATTAACAATGCATTTTACTATCACAAATCAATAAAATTACGTTTTAAAAGTGTAAGAAACTCGGCTGAAATCCAACCCGATTCGATAAAAAAGGATGCTTCCATAATCAGCAGTTGTGTTCCCTTTCATTTCTTTCCTTTTTTTGTGTAAAGGAAAGGAAAACAATATAAGACATTCACGTACAATTTGTACTGAATATAATTTGGAAAGAAAGCTGTTTACGAAAATAAAGGACACGTTTCGTAGATCGTACGGTTTCCGCACAAAATAGTGTTGAAATATTGGAGAAACAACAAATTTTTGTAAAAATAGCAGAAGCAAAATTAAAATTTTCCTTTCAGGTGAATTATTTCAACTGCGGTTCCTTACCTTTCAGAGTGTTTAGCTGGCAAGGCATGAAAGAAGTCCTTTTCTGTGCCCTTTCTGATCTCGAACTGCCCCTTGACTAAATCACATGGCGAGGGGAGTGGGGTGTGGAGTGGTGGAGGAGGGAGGTCTTCATGACTAAACCCCTAACGGTCCGCAGTTCGCCGGTTCGTTTACGCTCACAGCCGCGGTCGTGTCATTTTTCTGTCTCTTCAAAGGCGTGAAGTGAATTTCGTTTATGAGGGCTACCGTTGAGATCCAATACAACAACATGGTCACAATGAAGGTCATAAGTAATTATATTTGAGTGAGGGTGCAGTGAAAGTGGTCAACGAGAAAGGAATAGACATTACGTGATGCTTGTAGAAAAGAAATGATAGGAAGTGAACTGTTTTGGCGAGTGAAACATCTGTTACAATACATGTTTCATGTTAGAAAATTGACATATTTGAAAGAATAATAGCTGCTCACTTGAAGAAAGTTCCTGAACCAAGCACATTTTCAGGAAAATTAAGGTCATCCTCTGAGTACTTTCATTTCAGACTAAATTGTTTTGTGTGTGGAACTACTATTCCGGAAGATTAAGCAAGACCACAAAACGGCTGCCTCCTTATAAGCGTATTTTGGTATATCAGGTATCGGAAATAGAGATGGAAGATACAGTTACGAAAAGCCTCAACTAGGCGGCGATGACTTCATTGCAGCATTTACCAATAGGATCTAACCGATAATAGACATGGTAATTATTGATTGTCAGTATAATGATAAACATTAAATGAATTGTACATTAGTAAGCCCAGGGTTGACGAAAGGAAAGGTTGGACTTAATGCAGAAGAGGTTGAGAGTGCACTGAATGACATTTTCACATTTATGGAAAACAGTGACAAGGAATGTCAGTTTTCATTTGATCAGCTAATGGTTCAGATAAAGATCAACTATACTCCTCCAAGGAAAACTATAATACCTATTGTATTGGAGAGATATGGGGAAGATGTTATCGTATCAAAGATCAAACAGAATATCGTCATAAGTTTCTAAAATACTGGCCATAAGATTTTGACCGATGCGCGGTACATTCGAAAACGTTCATCGGAACGGGAAGAACGTCTTACATTAGTGGAGACGGTGGCTGAGTGAATTTTCGAAGAGTTACGATCAGTATCGTGTGCCATGGGCGACTGTCCTCCTCTGGATGCTTCCTTGGATGAAAATGAAAGCCTTGTTTCGGAGGTTCTCAAAGCTGTCTTAGAAAGACTGATGGTCAAGAAGAGAGGGAACGCTGACAAGTGGAAAAAAAAGTATTAACCATTTCACACTGTTATTAGCGATGTCAGGCCAACATATTTCCTTCCCCCCCCCCCTCCCCCCCTTTCAAATTAACTGTTCCTTTATGTGCCTGAACGGCGAGAACGGCTGTAATAACACGCCCGTTGCATAAATTGAAGAAGAAGCAGAGCATGACTCGCAGTTCCCTGGGTTACTTCAAGACATGTGAGCATAAATAGTTCTGTCTCACTATTATTTCTTCACTCACTACTTATTTGCGTGTTCAAAATATGTTTCTTATTAGGTACTCGTTTGATATATATTTAATAAATCGTCAAGTCACGAGTTATTTGTTTCCAGCGTAGAAGAACTGGAAGTCTGCCGTGAAGAAATTACGGAACCCGTGTCTAAGAGGGCACGAATTAGTACTTATATACATATACAGGGTTATTAAAAATGATTGAAGCGATTTCACAGCTCTACAATAACTTTATTATTTGAGATACTTGCACAATGCTTTTCACAGACATACAAAAACTCAAAAAGTTTTTTTAGGCATTCACAGATGTTCGATATGTGCCCCTTTAGTGATTCGGCAGACATCAAGCCGATAATCAAGTTGACGGCCGAAGTGGCAGTGTGGTTAAAGGCGCTGCAGTCTGGAACCGCAAGACCGCTACGGTCGCAGGTTCGAATCCTGCCTCGGGCATGGATATTTGTGATGTCCTTAGGTTAGTTAGGTTTAACTAGTTCTAAGTTCTAGGGGACTAATGACCTCAGCAGTTGAGTCCCATAGTGCTCAGAGCCATTTGAACAATTTTTCGATAATCAAGTTCCTCCCACACTCGGCGCTGCATGTCCCCATCAATGAGTTCGAAAGCATCGTTGATGCGAGCTCGCCGTTCTGGCACGTTTCTTGGTAGAGGAGGTTTAAACACTGAATCTTTCACATAATCCCACAGAAGGAAATCGCGTGGGGTTAAGTCGGGAGAGCGTGGAGGCCATGACATGAATTGCTGATCATGATCTCCACCACGACCGATCCATCGGTTTTCCAATCTCCTGTTTAAGAAATGCCGAACATCATGATGGAAGTGCGGTGAAGCACCATCCTGTTGAAAGATGAAGTCGGCGCTGTCGGTCTCCAGTTGTGACATGAGCCAATTTTCCAGCATGTCCAGATACACGTGACCTGTAACGTTTTTATCGCAGAAGAAAAAGGGGCCGTAAACTTTAAACCGTGAGATTGCACAAAACACATTAACTTTTGGTGAATTGCGAAATTGCTGCACGAATGCGTGAGGTTTCTCTACCACCCAGATTCGCACGTTGTGTCTGTTCACTTCACCATTAAGAAAAAATGTTGCTTCATCACTGAAAACAAGTTTCGCACTGAACGCATCCTCTTCCATGAGCTGTTGCAACCGCGCCGAAAATTCAAAGCGTTTGACTTTGTCATCGGGTGTCAGGGCTTGTAGCAGTTGTAAACGGTAAGGCTTCTGCTTTAGCCTTTTCCGTAAGATTTTCCAAACCGTCGGCTGTGGTACGTTTAGCTCCCTGCTTGCTTTATTCGTCGACTTCCGCGGGCTACGCGTGAAACTTGCCCGCACGCGTTCAACCGTTTCTTCGCTCACTGCAGGCCGACCAGTTGATTTCCCCTTACAGAGGCATCCAGAAGCTTTAAACTGCGCATACCATCGCCGCATGGAGTCAGCAGTTGGTGGATCTTTGTTGAACTTCGTCCTGAAGTGTCGTTGCACTATTATGACTGACTGATGTGAGTGCATTTCAAGCACGACATACGCTTTCTCGGCTCCCGTCGCCATTTTGTCTCACTGCGCTCTCGAGTGCTCTGGCGGCAGAAACCTGAAGTGCGGCTTCAGCCAAACAAAACTTTATGTTTTACACGTTTATCTACGTATCTGTAGTGTGTCGTGACCATATGTCAATGAATGGAGCTACAGTGAATTTATGAAATCGCTTCAATCATTTGTAATAGCTCGTGTCTCACTATTATTTCTTCACTCACTACTTATTTGCGTGTTCAAAATATGTTTCTTAATAGGTACTCGTTTGATATATATTCAATAAATCATCAAGTCACGAGTTATTTGTTTCCAGCGTAGAAGAACTGGAAGTCTGCCGTGAAGAAATTACGGAACCGTGTCTAAGAGGGCACGAATTAGTACTTATATACATATAAATCGTATAGAAATGCCCTTCTTTTCTTTTCAATTAAGGTGATGTTTATTCTCATTAAACAAAAATTTTATATTATTGGTGCTTTTTGTTATTTTCCAAAAATTACTGATTTCACCACTATTTCAACATTTTTTTGCGTGGAAACCATACGACGCACAAAAAACTGTTGCAGACATAAATTACAGGTAATTTTGTCCTCTTTATTTTACCACGGGGTCACTCTTAGTGTAAATTTTTCATAAGTTATAAGTTGAAAACTACAAAAAAGTTATTTTAGCGTTTTTTATGGTTTCTCATACTTTTGGGGAGAGCCTCTGTCGGACAACTTCAGATTCAAGTTCAGCAACAAAAAAGGCGTAAAATAAACCATTAGAAACAATTACACCAGAGCTTGCCACTTCGAGGCATTTTGAGCTCCATTGGACTGGACTGTTATAACTCTGTTTCACGCAGACACTTCTGATCACAGTCGACTCGTACACCACCATTCAGCCGCAGCAGCAGAGACAGACAATCGTGCCATGCAATTGCTTAGAAGTAATGAAGTGTCCACCTTCTCCACACTCACAAACCCTCTCCACTCGCATGACCCACTCCACATCTCTGCTTCAGCGACGCTATTGCATGATCGTGCCAAGCTTTGGCACACTACATAAATTCGTATGATATGAGATCCCAACAGATCAGTCGCAGTAAGGGCACAATACGTTGGCACTATTCGAAACACTTCTGTCAGCTGTTTCCTGTTTCAGATCGCCGCCACCCTCAGCGACGAAAGCTGTGACACAGTTAACGAAGTCTTGTTGTGTTGTCTGTGTGAGAAGATGATTAGCTAATGAACAACAGGAACTGTACTTATATTTAACACGTTCACGCCGTTTCTGATAATTGTCTTTTCTCGCCGTAGGGCAGTGCGCTACTTTCGTGTTCCTTTTCGAGGGGCGGCGCGAGGTTACTATTTCAGTACATTGACCTTTACTAAATGTCCTACAAATTATGCGATATCTCGTTTCGGAGAAAGCTCTTTTATTTCAGGGTCACAAAATAATTTTGTTCACAGCGGTCCGACGCACCAGGCTGCTACGTAAATACTTTATCCGGTACTGTATTTCTGAAAGCACAATTAGGAGGCAATGAAGGCCGAACAGTCTGCCGCTCAATCTCATTTGCCGTTCTCGGAGAATCGTGTTAGGGGTGGCACAGCTGTAGACTAAAAATGAACTTACACCACTTTCAAATTAAACTGCCCAATATAAGGTCTGTGCTCGATTCCGTGAAAGCATCAGTAATCAAAGCCATTAGTGCGAAGAGTTGCCAGAGATAATCAAGGGCATTTCGACGGAACGTCAAAACCGAGCTTATTCACTGTGTCTCCAGTTACTTGCTGAATTCTATTCATATTAGCTCATACTGAACAATCAAGTGACTGTTTTGACCTCACCAGGCTCCTCTTAAATGATGTATTTGCTGTTACAACTTAATTTTTGAAACTATAAAAAACCCATAACGTTTGTTCATCCTCACATCTTCTGTCAAATAATAAAATCCATGGATTCGTCAGTATTGCAGTACGTAGAATGCCCCCGTTTGTAACGTTAATGCTGACGGTTTATACACTCCTGGAAATTGAAATAAGAACACCGTGAATTCATTGTCCCAGGAAGGGGAAACTTTATTGACACATTCCTGGGGTCAGATACATCACATGATCACACTGACAGAACCACAGGCACATAGGCACAGGGAACGGAGCATGCACAATGTCGGCACTAGTACAGTGTATATCCACCTTTCGCAGCAATGCAGGCTGCTATTCTCCCATGGAGACGATCGTAGAGATGCTGGATGTAGTCCTGTGGAACGGCTTGCCATGGCATTTCCACCTGGCTCCTCAGTTAGACCAGGGTTCGTGCTGGACGTGCAGACCGCGTGAGACGACGCTTCATCCAGTCCCAAACATGCTCAATGGGGGACAGATCCGGAGATCTTGCTGGCCAGGGTAGTTGACTTACACCTTCTAGAGCACGTTGGGTGGCACAGGATTCATGCGGACGTGCATTGTCCTGTTGGAACAGCAAGTTCCCTTGCCGGTCTAGGAATGGTAGAACGATGGGTTCGATGACGGTTTGGATGTACCGTGCACTATTCAGTGTCCCCTCGACGATCACCAGTGGTGTACGGCCAGTGTAGGAGATCGCTCCCCACACCATGATGCCAGGTGTTGGCCCTGTGTGCCTCGGTCGTATGCAGTCCTGATTGTGGCGCTCACCTGCACGGCGTCAAACACGCATACGACCATCATTGGCACCAAGGCAGAAGCGACTCTCATCGCTGAAGACGACACGTCTCCATTCGTCCCTCCATTCACGCCTGTCGCGACACCACTGGAGGCGGGCTGCACGATGTTTGGGCGTGAGCGGAAGACGGCCTAACGGTGTGCGGGACCGTAGCCCAGCTTCATGGAGACGGTTGCGAATGGTCCTCGCCGATACCCCAGGTGCAACAGTGTCCCTAATTTGCTGGGAAGTGGCGGTGCGGTCCCCTACGGCACTGCGTAGGATCCTACGGTCTTGGCGTGCATCCGTGCGTCGCTGCGGTCCGGTCCCAGGTCGACGGGCACGTGCACCTTCCGCCGACCACTGGCGACAACATCGATGTACTGTGGAGACCTCACGCCCCACGTGTTGAGCAATTCGGCGGTACGTCCACCCGGCCTCCCGCATGCCCACTATACGCCCTCGCTCAAAGTCCGTCAACTGCACATACGGTTCACGTCCACGCTGTCGCGGCATGCTACCAGTGTTAAAGACTGCGATGGAGCTCCGTATGCCACGGCAAACTGGCTGACACTGACGGCGGCGGTGCACAAATGCTGCGCATCTAGCGCCATTCGACGGCCAACACCGCGGTTCCTGGTGTGTCCGCTGTGCCGTGCGTGTGATCATTGCTTGTACAGCCCTCTCGCAGTGTCCGGAGCAAGTATGGTGGGTCTGACACACCGGTGTCAATGTGTTCTTTTTTCCATTTCCAGGAGTGTATAATATGAACGTGTATAATGCTTCGCACAGTTTTACGATTGTCTTTGTAATTTATATTACCATTTGACTACAGTGATAAATTCATGGCTTTTATTATTTGACATCATTGATGATATATCCTCCAGTATGTTGTTGTGAATGTTTTATTAACCAAAACTGGTTGTTCATTATGAATATTTATCAGCAGCTCTTGTCTTTAAAATAAGACGTTTTTCAGCCTGTGGCAAATGTTTCATTCGTGTCTGTGTTGGCTACGATAATGCCTTCACTGTTCTGGTCATACTACCCCGACCGCATTCCTGCTTTCTTATTCATTATTAGAACTATTGCTGCTCACATTAGTCCAGTTGCCACCAGAGCTAAGGTGCTTGTGCAGATTCCTGATCTGGAAACAAAGGAATAACTGACACTGGCTGTTAGTGGGTGTGATGGAAATAAAATGGGAAGCTTGAAAAGGATTGCTGGACTGAAATTCGAATCCGGGTTATCAACACACAGTCTTCATAGCAACTGCATGTGCTACCCAAGCACACCTCCCGTCAGACCCAAATTGCCATTCTTTCCACAAATTACGAATGTTATGTCCCTGACCCAATATCCTCATTACTCGCAACATTTTGCCGATTCCCGTAACAGTTCGACTGGTGTGCACCTCCAATGAAGTATCTGTCCTCTTGGACATGTCCGAATGAACAGAAACTACATATATACAATTCCTAATTTGTTTTACCACAGGTAACGCAATATTTTCATTTTCCACTTACAGGGAGACCGCATAGGAACGGGATTTTAGTAATTTGTTGTATTTATGGTACGTGAAGTTCAGAATTAAAGTATCAGTCGCACAAGGCACGTGGATGCAACTCTATAAATTTTCGAAAAATACGATTTCCAAGTTCACCTAGAGTCTTTAATGCCCCAAAATAAGGTCAGGTTTTCGACAGGCTTCGCAGAACTGGGGTAGTGTGCTTTCCCGCATCGTGGGCAGCCTGATTTCGGTTCCCGGCTGTTGTAAATTTCTAAACAAAGGTGCGTGTTCTAAGAGCATTTCTCGGAAGATTAATGTAAATAACCATGAAAAACGATTTGAATTGTGATATTTCATTTGATTTTAAATGATATTTATTAAAAAAACTTTTGTAAAAGACCACTAATTAAGAAATTTTATTCGCAACGCAAACTTAAGTTTTGTATGCGATATGCAATTACAAATCAGAAGACGTACACATTTCGAGAAGATGACATCTATATAAGTGTTAATTAGCATATATCTGATGAATTTTATATTCAAATGACCTAAGTATTTGAAAGTGACTCGAACTAGCAATTTCGATTCTTGACGTCAATTGACTTTTTTTTCGTTTTTATGCGTTTTACACTTCACAGAAATGCTCTTAGAACATGCGTTTTTGTTTAAAAATTTGCAGAGGCCACCCACTTTGTAGGTAAACACATTACCACAGAGCCACGCTGGCTGGCAAAAGGAAGTCGACCCCGCTTTAGAGTATTTAAGACTTTCGGAAAACTCCGAAGTCGACTTTCACTAGACTTTTCTAGAGTTGCATCGATATGCTTTGTATGATTGATATTACCTTTGAAACGTCCCCTTGGAAAAATTATAAATGACTGTGCTTATAAACTGACATACAATATATTTATTAGCGCAACGCAGTCTGACGTCCAATACTCCCTACAAAAGAATGGCCCTGACTAACATTAACCTATACCTTTCACAAATCACTTTACTCACAAAAATCTTCGTTACTCGAACTACTGCAATACAGCAAGCGCCACTACAGCCAGCTAAATAAAAGATTCAAACTACTGAAGCCACTAACTATTGATAGGCGTAGTTAGCGAATGAAAGATTTTGATAGAGAACAAGCAATGTATTTACCTTAATAGTGTTCAAAAGTCATGATATATATATCAGTTCATGTCGTCCAGTCTTAGAAATTTACTGTCTCTGTCCAGATCATCCGCTCTCAAAACTCCGCCATCTCACTCCCCACATCCACCACCGCTGGCGGCTCACCTCTAACTGCGCAACGCTACGCGCTGTTCACATCCAGCTGCCCAATAGCAAATTCCAACAATGCCACCCAGCCACAGACTGCACACAGCACAGCCAGTGATTTTCATACAGAGCGCTACGTGGCGTTACCAATATAAGAACCTAAAAAGCCTACTTACATAACCCCCATGCTCCCCACAAAAAATTTTACAAATGGTTTTGGTCACTGGCCAATACATATTAGTTAAAATTTTTTCACAATTACAATAACAAAGAAATCAAATGCACACACTTATTGATACAATGTTGGTCAAAAACTAAAATTTTCTCACAGTCCATAAAGACAGTCCTGATCGTTCATCACAGTAAAATTGCAGTGTTTTTCTCAAAGTCTGAATAGTAAAAGAAAATGCACATGGAAGTAGTGGATTTCCATGCAGTCTTGAAAAAGTAGTGTTGTGCTTCCAACGGAAAGACAGTGCTGACTCTTGGCATGCAGACAGGTAATGGGCCACAACAGAGCAAACCCACAGCAGAGTCAGTCAAAGTTGAAGAATAATGGTAGGTAGGTCATCACAGAGCAGACCCACTGTGGTCCTGGTAGAGATTATGTTATTGGTGGGCCACCAGAGGTGCAGACCCACTGCAGTCCTTGTAGAAATAATGGTACTGGTGGGCCATCAAAGATGCAGACCCACTGTAGTCCTTGTAGAGATAATGGTATTGTGGGCCATCAAAGATGCAGACCCACTATAGTCCTTGTAGAGATGGCCAGCAGCCATCTATTGCGACTGTGCAGGTCCGCAATCACCATCGAAGAGTCTTGCGGAGAATATAGCAAGTCCATAAACCACCACTTGTGCACTCACAAAGTTTTTGGAATTGTCCTTAGAACCAGCAGTGCTGTTAACCAGTCCCTTGCTGAATTAGGCAAACACTAACAGTCCCTACTTCTCACATATTGTCCATATACTATAACCAACAGAAATGTGTGCAGTGAAATGTAACTTACAAGTTACTTAATTTGATGAACTGGTGTCAATTACAATTTTACAATATAAGAATACAATAACAAAGGTACAAAATACATCATTAAAGAACATAACAGTACAGATAACATTTGTAGTAAAACAGGCTTTACGAAAGAATAGAAATAAACGTGTACATCAGTGTTACAAGCATTATGACATAAGTACATACATAAAAGATCAGAATAACTTTTGAAACATCAACTTCACACATGAGCATTAAAACAAAACAGAATAAATAATGTCTAAACATCAGAAAAATTCTACAACGTAAATCTTATTAGCTAAACACATAAAGACAGGAAAAATTCACATACCATAATAACACAAAGGTACAGGACAGGGTTTGTTTTCAGTGTGACATTTGGTACTGCAGTCCAACCCAAAACTTCATTCTGTAGATCCTTCCTCTTATTTCAACATTTGTTTCCACCAAAAAAATCCTATCCAAGGATGCTTTCTGTATTCTGTTCACATCCTCTTTCAAAAATAGTTTTTCTCCACTGTACACTACTTTTTTGGCCAAACCATTTTCTTATAGCTTCTCAATGCATTTCTTCCAATTCATCATAGTTAGTTTCTTATATAGTCTACCCCCTCTTAAGCTAACTTAAATCTACTGAGCTCAGATACATATACCAAGGGACAAGGCAATGCAGCAGCCCATAACAAATTAACACAAACAGCAAGGACAAGAAAATGCAAATGGCAAAGCAAGCAGCAGTAAATCTAAATTAGCAGAGAAGTTGCAATATTACAACTAATATGAGCCAATGTGCAGCAACAAGAGAAATAGTAGTAAAACTGGCTTAAGAGAGTAATACAAAGTGAAATTTAGTAGCACTATGCCTGGCAAACAGCAGCAGCAAACGCAATAACTTATATCTAAACTTGACAAAGCTCAAGCATAAAAAATATTACACTAAAGAAATGTATATTCACATCTTAATGTCTATGTAACTAAAGTGGTGCACCACAAGAAGTTATTCTACCAAAAATTACCAAGTACATGAAAAGAAAA
The DNA here is from genome assembly GCF_021461385.2 of Schistocerca piceifrons. Classification (NCBI taxonomy): domain Eukaryota; kingdom Metazoa; phylum Arthropoda; class Insecta; order Orthoptera; family Acrididae; genus Schistocerca; species Schistocerca piceifrons. The sequence continues at coordinate 12,940,245 of NC_060143.1, forward strand.
TTCTGTATGCAATTCCTATGAAGGGAAATGTCTTTTTGTGCTCCTTCGTTTTTTTAAGTACATCATTAAGTTATTATTTACTGGATCTGTAGGCATAAAATATTTATATTAGTACATCTATAAAATTTTATTTTAACCAATGCTGCAGTGCAGCTAGAAACTAGATATTAAACAAAATGAGCAATCTCTCAACTAGAAAGACAATAGATTAAAATGTATCTCATCATTTCATTAGGCATTTTAGTAAATATCATAAATTAAGAGCTCCACAGTGTAATCATATGTTTTCAAGTTCGAGCGTGTCGTATTTGCCATGCTTTCTACAAAGGAATGCCAATAGCGAGGTTAATTGTCTCTCTTTTTTTTTCTACCTAATGGCTTTTTCTCCAGGCGACTCGCACAGCTGGTCGCCCATAACGCATTACGTCAAGGTCACTTAATTTTCTAACCGAAATACTTACGACACCAGTTTGCACTACAGTGACAGTCTCATAAAAGAAATTTCACAGGTCGAGAATTTGCGTTGCAAATGTGTAGAAACAAAATCCTATGAATATAACAGTGTCCAAAAAATTTTCGCCGGCATTGTGATACATTCACGCATGGACACACAAATCATAACTCTTAAAGTACGATTCTTTGTTTCCAACATCCTTTTTCACAAACCAGAGTCCCTAACTTCTATTCATTATTCACAAACATATAAACACGTAATCACATTCCTCATATAGCATCAGCTTATTGATCATAAACATACCTCAACAGCATAATACACATTGTCATCGTAATAGTAACATCATAAAAACTCAGTCAAATCTTAAAATCGTCGTAGCTTTCTGCAATAATTTCAAATCATAAAAAATATTCTCTGGTCATTTCAATAGTGCCATCTACCTCAAACGTACTTTAAAAATCATGATCTCATACCAAACACATCATTCAAAGCCCTCATAGTATTACAGTGGTTCTGAAAAAATATGAAGAGTTCACAAAGTACAGACAAAATACAGTTTCATAAGTGTGAAGTTATCCAACTGTGTAATTGCGTAAACATGTCACTGATGTAGTAAAAATGTTTGTGACTTTGTTCAATAATCAGGTAGCTGTGTATTTTGTGTAGGACAAATATGGTACCGATGTGTAAAGTTGTATAAGCAAATACCATATTAGCTAGGGCTCCTTGTGCTTGCCACACACATGGTACACAAAGTAAGCCTGTACCCCCCTGAGGATTAATGTAATTATACCCTCAGGTGTCACAGATTACAGCAATTATGTATCACAGAAAACCTTTGTATCATTGCAATTCAAAAATCTTTCAAAAAAATGTTTTAAGTACAAAATTAATCACTCAAATGCGTGTCATGTAGAGCTCAATGTGCGTCTTGCTGTAAGATAATTCTGTGGAACTGTCGTAGTTATCGTTTCTGTAAGCAAAGTTCTGCTGAAGTCAATGTACTCACCTCCTCATCAACAAAAGTGAAATGCTTTGCGTATAGATATCTTAGTTATTACGCTTATTGCTGTGCTGAAGAAAGTACTGTGCTGTAACGTATTGTTGTGCTACTGAAAAGGCTGTCTCATTGTAGCTGTACCACAAAAGTTACTACTAAAACATGTTTTACTTTCCAGAATAATACAGAAAAACTGTGCAGATATAAAACAGATACACCGCAAAAGCAACAATGTAAATTGTCACTCATTAATAGCGTCGTGATATAATCATGTAGCTGTCACATAAACTAACCACTGTGTCATCTGGTATCTCTCAGAAAGTACTTTAAATCCAGAATGTATTTTCAAGTAAATCAAAATGTTACATTAAAATCTCATTAGCAGAACCGGTACATGTTCTAAGTATGTGAGCCTTATAGTAGTTACGTAATCTGCAACTAACAAGTAAGAATGTACACACACAATAACACTGTGTCGTCTGTTCACTATAACAATGCACTCGTAAATACTGTCTAAATTTGTTCCCTAGGTTCTTGACTGGATAGTTGACTTCAAAACATTGTTGCATGTTAACAGTTTCTCAGTATGACAAATTGTACCAGTAGCGTGAAGTGAAAAATTTTATGGCAAAGACTAAGTTAAAAAAAAAACAGATTATCTCTCAATAAACGGTTTTACATGTGAAATGTGGTGCAGTGCTTTACCCTTTCTAGTGCACAGATTTTCAACTTCAAAGTACTTATCATGTTGTATACGTCGGTAAGGAATGCTAAAATTTTTCTCAAGGTTATCGTCTATGTTATTTTTCTCTGAGCCAGCCAGCGCACGTGGCTGCCTGCGGTGCAGGTCATTGTCTGCTTCTTTGTTGGCGCGTGTCGTTATTGAGATTTGGAGGTCTAACTTCTACAAATCCACCTTGTCGAGAGGGCCCTGCCCTGTTTGAATCCCGCCAGCTCTGATGAAATTCAGGTCTGTCGTTTCGATTATATTGTCTGTCGTCATATCGGTAGATTCCATAATTTCTTTCTTGTCGGTTATGTAGTAGATAATTTCTCCATGAATCGTAACTGCACGCTGGACCATTGCATCTGAAGTTATTCTGTCTCCCTCGATAATTATTATTTTGGTTCCCATATTGTCTGTTTCTCTGACTGTCTCTGTGATAGTCATTACCGAGGAGAGGTGGTCTTTCCCTGTAATTATTACTACTCTGCCAACGGTTGTCATACGGGTGGTGTCTGTTTTGGTCGCGATTTACGTTGTAAGAATAGCCTTGTCGTGTCCATTTTTTATTTCTGTCATCGCGGAATTGTGACGGATTCGACCTTTAGTTGCTATGCTCCTGTTTTCGAATTCCGCGATTGTCAGTGTCAATTTCCAATTCTTGTAACAGTCCCTGAAAAGCTTCAATGTCGTCTTTGCAACGTCCTGCCAAAATAATGTGTCGTAAATGTTCAGGCAATTTGATTAAGCAAATGCGGATGAGTTCTGAGGGGCTGTATGGGTTTGACTGGTACTGATTCTTATGCAACATGTCTTCAAAATATTTCACAAGACTGGAAAATTGAGATTGTTCGAAATGTTTCATCATTATGATGCTATGTTTTACTCGGTCCTGTGTAGCTTGAGACCAATCTGCTGAGAGGAAGGCATGATAAAATTCTCCTTCACTGTGGCAATCGTGACTGACCGACCGCATTCTTACAGCTGGTTCATTCTCTAAATAGACACAGATAAATTCTAATCTGTGCTCTAATGACCACGCTTGTGGATGAATGTCGTTGCCAGAATTCTTAAATGTTTTGAATTTACGTGTAGTAATGAACAGCTTATAGTCAAAATCATCGTGTCGGCGAGTCGCATGTCGGTCATTGTTACGTCGTTTCGGCGGTTCCATTTCAAAATTCGGTGCACCTTGCCAATTTCTTTCATAATTTCCGAAATACGCTGCGTTATTAATTTGTGGCGGTTCCGTATTTCTATGCCCCTCTTCCCGTATTGGAGCGCGAGTGTCCTCTGAAATATGTAATTCTTGTATTACCTGTGCCAACTGATCCTGTACTTCCCAGATATCTCTTTTGTACTGTGTATTAATTTGATTCTGATTTTGTTTGAATTTCTTAATTTGTTCATACTCTTCTGTGTCAGTGATGGCTACGGGTCTTGTGTCATTCAGATCATCATCTACCTTTGTAGATAAGTTAGTGAACTGATCCGAATGTTCGGCTACTTTTTCCGATAGTGAACTTATTTCCTCAGTGTGTTTTTCTGAACCAAGTTTTAGAGAGTCCATTTGTGTTGAAATCGTATTTACTGTGTCCTTTAAGTTTTCCCGAGGTTTTGAAAGTTGCGTAACCGAATCGATAGATGCAACTGAGTCAATTTTAGCTTGCAAGGTGTCATGACTTTCATGAACAATAGTTTGCAGTTCTTCTATGGCTGCTTCGTGATTCTGTAATGTATTTTCATGCCCGAAAAAATAGGTTGAAATGCTCACAAATTTGTGTTTTCACGTCATTATAGACTTTTTGACATTTCGATTCGATTTTATGTTACTCAGTAGTTAAATCTTCACGTGTTCATTCAAGCGAGGTGTGAAGATTTCGTTCCATTGCGTCTAACTGTTGCTGTGTTTTTCTCTGGTGTTGTTCCATTGTGTCTAACTTTTGAAGATATTGTTCCGTTGTGTCTAGCTGTTGCTGTGTTTGTCTCTGATTTTGTTTCATTTGTTGCATTAATTGCAATAATAATGTATTAGTGTCTGGAATCTGTTCCTCTATGCTTTTCGGCAGTGCATTTGCACCGGCAGCATTCACATTTCGACGAGCAAAGAATGTGTCTTGACTTATTTGAGAAAATGGTGAGGACCCAAAACCAGAATTTGCAGTATTTGAAGATTGTGTCCTGTCATTTCGGATTCCTGAGGCGAACTGTTGCCGACCGATCGATCGATAATGCTTCCCTGTTCACTAATTGTTTCACTGTCCACACCATTATTTGCAGCCCGCTCCATTTCCCTATGCACAATTACCAAATTACTAGTTTGAACATTAGTTAATTCATTACACAGTGGCGCTAACACACTGCTTTCGTCTTCACTGTCATTTCTCAGTTTACTTTGGAGCCTAGTATTACGTTTTTCACACGCCATTATTGTCACAATATTTCACATGACATCACAGAAAAGCACAATTTGAAGATCAAAATAAAAAAAAAACCACTTTAACATAGCACTGAAAATAAAATCTCATTAATTGCTATTGCAGCTGCGCAATACTTGGTGCAAATCTACACGCATGCCACAACTGTTTCACTGTACAACAACGAAAAACTACAAGTACAAAGGAAATTCTCTCTATAATTACGCGCTAGCAATAAACAAAAGCTACACTAATTACACAAACTACAAGGAAAAAATCAGAAGATTCCCGTGAGATATCCTCGACTGAGGGTCGACATATGAAACGCCCCCTTTGAACAATTATAAATGACTGTGCTTATAAACTGACACACAATATTTTTATTAGCGCAACGCAATCTGACTTTCAATAATCCCTACAAAAGAATGGCCCTGACTAACATTAACCTATGCCTTTCACAAATCACTTGCCTCACAAAAATCTTCGTTACTCGAACTACCGCAATACAGCGAGCGCCACTGCTGCCAGCTAAATAATAGATTCAAACTACTGAAGTCACTAACTACTGATAGACATAGTTAGCAAATGAAAGATTTTGATAGAGAACAAACTATGTATTTACCTTAATAGTGTTAAAAAGTCATAATATATATATCAGTCTTACACATTTACTGTCTCTGTCCAGATCATCCGCTGTCAAAACTCCGCCATCTCACTCCCCACATCCACCACTGCTGGCGGCTCACGTCCAACTGCCTAACGCTACGCGCTGTTAACAGCCAACTGCCCAACACTAGGATAGCAAATTCCAACAATGCCACCCAGCCACAGACTGCACACAGCACAGCCAGTGATTTTCATACAGAGCGCTAGGTGGCGGTGGCATTACCAAAATAAGAACCTAAAAAGCCTACTTACACCTTTATTATTGATTCTATGTCATTCACTAGTCATGGCTGGACAGACTGGACAGACTGCGTCAAGATTTTATATTATACAATAAATAAAAGCAATATTGTAGTTTTGACTATTACACTAAAATGGACACCATAAAACAAAAATAATAAGACAGTCAATACGGAACATCTACATCTACATAGTTACTCAGAAATTCACACTTAAGTGCCTGTCAGAGTGCTCATCAAACCATTCTCATACTACTTCTCTACTATTCCACTCTCGAATGGCGCGTGGGAAAAAGGAACACCTAAATCTTTCCGTTCGAGCTCTGATTTCTCTTATTTTATTATGATGATCATTCCTCGAAAGCTGGTGATTGAAATTTCGTAAATAGATCTCGCCGCAAAGAAAACCGCCTTTGTCTCAATAACTGCCACCCTTACTCGCGTATCACACCAGTGACACTCTCACCCATGCCCGATAACACGAAACGGGCTGCCCTTCATTGCACGTTTTCGATGTCCTCCGTCAATGCTACCTGGTAAGGACCCCACAACGCGCAGCAATATTCCAGCAGAGGACGGACAAGTGTAATGTAGGCTGTCTCTTTAGTGGCTTTGTCACATCTTCTAAGTGTTCTGCCAACAAAGCGCAGTCTTTGTTTCGCCTTCCCCACAATATTATCTATGTGGTCTTTCCAATTCAAGTTGCTCGTAATTGTGTGCCTCAGCGATACAGATTGCCGTACCGTAGGTGCAACCACAACGGAGGGGTATCTGTTGAGAGGCCAGACAAACGTGTGGTTCCTGAAGAGGGGCAGCAGCCTTTTCAGTAGTTGCAAGGGCAACAGTCTGGATGATTGACTGATCTGGCCTTGTAACAATAACCAAAACGGCCTTGCTGTGCTGGTACTGCGAACGGCTGAAAGCAAGGGGAAACTACAGCCGTAATTTTTCCCGAGGGCATGCAGCTTTACTGTATGATTACATGATGATGGCGTCCTCTTGGGTAAAATATTCCGGAGGTAAAATAGTCCCCCATTCGGATCTCCGGGCGGGGACTACTCAAGAGGATGTCGTTATCAGGAGAAAGAAAACTGGCGTTCTACGGATCGGAGCGTGGAATGTCAGATCCCTTAATCAGGCAGGTAGGTTAGAAAATTTAAAAAGGGAAATGGATAGGTTGAAGTTAGATATAGTGGGAATTAGTGAAGTTCGGTGGCAGGAGGAACAAGACTTCTGGTCAGGTGACTACAGGGTTATAAACACAAAATCAAATAGGGGTAATGCAGGAGTAGGTTTAATAATGAATAGGAAAATAGGAATGCGGGTAAGCTACTACAAACAGCATAGTGAACGCATTATTGTGGCCAAGATAGATACGAAGCCCACACCTACTACAGTAGTACAAGTTTATATGCCAACTAGCTCTGCAGATGACGAAGAAATTGAAGAAATGTATGATGAAATAAAAGAAATTATTCAGATAGTGAAGGGAGACGAAAATTTAATAGTCATGGGTGACTGGAATTCGAGTGTAGGAAAAAGGAGAGAAGGAAACATAGTAGGTGAATATGGATTGGGGGACAGAAATGAAAGAGGAAGCCACCTGGTAGAATTTTGCACAGAGCACAACATAATCATAGCTAACACTTGGTTTAAGAATCATGAAAGAAGATTGTATACATGGAAGAACCCTGGAGATACTAAAAGGTATCAGATAGATTATATAATGGTAAGACAGAGATTTAGGAACCAGGTTTTAAATTGTAAGACATTTCCAGGGGCAGATGTGGACTCTGACCACAATCTATTGGTTATGACCTGTAGATTAAAACTGAAGAAACTGCAAAATGGTGGGAATTTAAGAAGATGGGACCTGCATAAACTAAAAGAACCAGAGGTTGTACAGAGATTCAGGGAGAGCATAAGGGAGCAATTGACAGGAATGGTGGAAATAAATACAGTAGAAGAAGAATGGGTAGCTTTGAGGGATGAAGTAGTTAAGGCAGCAGAGGATCAAGTAGGTAAAAAGACGAGGGCTAGTAGAAATCCTTGGGTAACAGAAGAAATATTGAATTTAATTGATGCAAGGAGAAAATATAAAAATGCAGTAAGTGAAACAGGCAAAAAGGAATACAAACGTCTCAAAAATGAGATCGACAGGAAGTGCAAAATGGCTAAGCAGGGACGGCTAGAGGACAAATGTAAGGATATAGAGGCCTATCTCACTAGGGGTAAGAAAGATACCGCCTACAGGAAAATTAAAGAGACCTTTGGAGAAAGGAGAAACACTTGTATGAATATCAAGAGCTCAGATGGAAACCCAGTTCTAAGCAAAGAAGGGAAAGCAGAAAGGTGGAAGGAGTATATAGACGGTCTATACAAGGCCGATGTACTTGAGGACAATATTATGGAAATGGAAGAGGATGTAGATGAAGATGAAATGGGAGATACGATACTGCGTGAAGAGTTTGACAGAGCACTGAAAGACCTGAGTCGAAACAAGGCCCCCGGAGTAGACAATATTCCATTGGAACTACTGACGGCCGTGGGAGAGCCAGTCCTGACAAAACTCTACCATCTGGTGAGCAAGATGTATGAAACAGGCGAAATACCCTCAGACTTCAAGAAGAATATAATAATTCCAATCCCAAAGAAAGCAGGTGTTGACAGATGTGAAAATTACCGAACTATCAGCTTAATAAGTCACAGCTGCAAAATACTAACACGAATTCTTTACAGACGAATGGAAAAAGTAGTAGAAGCCAACCTCGGGGAAGATCAGTTTGGATTCCGTAGAAACACTGGAACACGTGAGGCAATACTGACCTTACGACTTATCTTAGAAGAAAGATTAAGGAAAGGCAAACCTACGTTTCTAGCATTTGTAGACTTAGAGAAAGCTTTTGACAATGTTGACTGGAATACTCTCTTTCAAATTCTAAAGGTGGCAGGGGTAAAATACAGGGAGCGAAAGGCTATTTACAATTTGTACAGAAACCAGATGGCAGTTATAAGAGTCGAGGGACATGAAAGGGAAGCAGTTGTTGGGAAGGGAGTAAGACAGGGTTGTAGCCTCTCCCCGATGTTGTTCAATCTGTATATTGAGCAAGCAGTAAAGGAAACAAAAGAAAAATTCGGAGTAGGTATTAAAATTCATGGAGAAGAAATAAAAACTTTGAGGTTCGCCGATGACATTGTAATTCTGTCAGAGACAGCAAAGGACTTGGAAGAGCAGTTGAATGGAATGGACAGTGTCTTGAAAGGAGGATATAAGATGAACATCAACAAAAGCAAAACAAGGATAATGGAATGTAGTCTAATTAAGTCGGGTGATGCTGAGGGAATTAGATTAGGAAATGAGGCACTTAAAGTAGTAAAGGAGTTTTGCTATTTGGGGAGCAAAATAACTGATGATGGTCGAAGTAGAGAGGATATAAAATGTAGGCTGGCAATGGCAAGGAAAGCATTTCTGAAGAAGAGAAATTTGTTAACATCCAGTATTGATTTAAGTGTCAGGAAGTCATTTCTGAAAGTATTTGTATGGAGTGTAGCCATGTATGGAAGTGAAACATGGACGATAAATAGTTTGGACAAGAAGAGAATAGAAGCTTTCGAAATGTGGTGCTACAGAAGAATGCTGAAGATTAGATGGGTAGATCACATAACTAATGAGGAAGTATTGAATAGGATTGGGGAGAAGAGAAGTTTGTGGCACAACTTGACCAGAAGAAGGGATCGGTTGGTAGGACATGTTCTGAGGCATCAAGGGATCACCAATTTAGTATTGGAGGGCAGCGTGGAGGGTAAAAATCGTAGAGGGAGACCAAGAGATGAATACACTAAGCAGATTCAGAAGGATGTAGGTTGCAGTAGGTACTGGGAGATGAAAAAGCTTGCACAGGATAGAGTAGCATGGAGAGCTGCATCAAGCCAGTCTCAGGACTGAAGACCACAACAACAGTTAATTAGTCGAATTAACAGCTCTTAGATTTGTGCGGTTTATCGTATACCCAAAATTTTTCGGTTTTCTTTTAGTATCCATGTGGATGACCTCGCACTTTTCTTTGTTTAGTGTCAATTGCCACTTTTCGTACCATACAGAAATTCTCTCTCGATCATTTTGTAATTGGAACTGATCGTCTGATGATTTTGCTAGACGGTAAATTACAGCGTCATCTGCAAACAATCTAAGGAGGCTGCTCAGATTATCACCTAGATCATTTATGTAAATCAGAAACAGCAAAGGGCCTATGACACTACCTTGCGGAATGGCAGACATTCTTGTTCCACTCGATAATTTAGCGTCTGTCACTACGAACTGTGACCTCTCTGAGGGGAAATCACGGATCCAGTCACACAACTGAGACGATACTCCATGTGCACGCAATTTGATTAATAGTCGCTTGTGAGGAACGGTATCAAAAGCCTTCTGGAAATCTAGGAATATGATTATGTATCAATAAGTCATTTTCTTCAACGTGATTCATAATGTTCGAGTGCAGTATATGATCCAAAATCCTACTGCAAATTGAGGTCAGTGATATGGGTCTGTAACTTAATGGGATACTCCTATTTCCTTTCTTGAATATTGGTGTGACCTGTGCTACTTCCCTACAGACGTTTCGTCAAGTGAGCGGTTGTATATGATTGCTAAGAAAGGCGCTATTGTGTCTGCATACTCTGAAAGGAACCTGATTGGTATACCATCTGTACCGGAAGACTTTCCTTTCTTAAGCGATTTGAATTGTCTCGCAACACCTAAGATTTCTACTTTCATGTCACTCATGCTAACAACTGTTCTGGTTCGAATTCTGGAATATTTACTTCGTCTTCTTTCGTGAAGGAATTATGGAAAACTGTATTCAGTAGCTCAACTGTAGTGGCACCATCATCGGTAACATTTCCATCGCTATCGCGCAGGGACGGTATTGACTGTTTTTTTGCCACTGGTGCACTTTACATACGACCAGAATCTCTTTGGGTTTGAGACAATGTTTCATTGTGTGCACTATTAAAGCATCTCTCATTGACGTCCGCACAAATTTTCGAGCTTCCGTGAAACTTAGCCGGTCATGGGGATTTAGCGTTCTTCTGAATTTTACATGTTTTTTTTTTCTTTTCTTCTGCAGCAGTGTTCTGACGTGTTTTGTGTACCATGGTGGATCAGTCCCGTCTCTTATTAACTTATGCGGTATGAACCTATCTAGTGCTGTCGATACTGTATCTTTGAATTTGAGCCATTTCTGGTCTACACTTACATAATTAGCTTGGACGGAATGGAGACTCTCTCTTAGGAAGGCATCAAGGGAATTTTTATCTGCTGTTTTAAATAGATATATTTTGCGTTTATTCACCGGCTTTGAACATGTATTTTGCCAACAAATTGAGGGTAGATTGAAGTCTCCACCAATTATAACTGTATGAGTGGGGTACTTATTTGTATCGGGGTGGTGGGCGGGGGCGGTGTCAGTAGAAGGAGCCAATTATTATTTTGGTACGGCTGTTGAGTATAACCTCTACCAGTAGTAATTCGCAGGAAGTATCTATTCCAACTTCACTACAAGATGAACTATTACCAACAGACACACACACACCACCACTCACATTATTTAATCTATCTTTTCTGAACACGATTTGCGCCTCTGTAAAAATTTCGGCAGAATTTATATCCGGCTTTAACCATCTTTCTGTTCCTATAACTATATCAGATTCAGTGCTTTCTATCACCGCTTGAAGCTCTGGTACTTTTCCAACACAGCTACGACAAATTACAACTACAATACCGACTGTTGCTTGGTCGATTCATGTCGTTTCTTTGCACCATACGCTTTGAGACTGGAGCCCTTTTTTATCTATCCAGAGTTTGTCTAACCTAAAAAGCCGCCCAGTCCACGCCACACAGCCCCTGCTGCCCGTGTAGCCGCCTCCTGTGTGTAGTGGACACCTGACCTATTTAGCGAAACCCGAAACCCCACCACCCTATGGCGCAAGTCAAGGAATCTGCACCGAGCGAGGTGGCGCAGTGGTTCGACACTGGACTCGCATTCGGGAGGACGACGGTTCAATCCCGCGTCCGGCCATCCTGATTTAGGTTTTCCGTGATTTCCCTAAATCGCTTCAGGAAAATGCCGGGATGGTTCCTTTCAAAAGGCACGGCCGACTTCCTTCCCCATCCTTCCCTAATCCGATGAGACCGATGACCTCGATGTCTGGTCTCCTTCCCCAAAACAACCAACCAACCAAGGAATCTGCAGCCTACACGGTCGCAGAACCATCTGAGCCTCTGATTCAGACCCTCCACTCGGCTCTGTACCAAAGGTCCGCAATCGGTCCTGTCGACGACGCCTTCATCTCGCTAGCAAGACTGGCAGTCTTCACCAACTCAGATAGCCGCCGGAAGCCAGAGAAGATTTCCCCCGATCCATAGCGACACACATCATTGGTGCCGACATGAGCGACCACCTGCAGATGGGTGCACCCTGTACCCCTCATGGCATCCGGAAGGGCCCTTTCCACATCTTGGATGAGTCCCCCCGGTATGCACACGGAGTGCACATTGGCTTTCTTCACTGTTACTAAGTCAACATCGTTCACTAGCCGTGGCCAGACAGATTGTGTCACGTCTTAGCGATTACAGACAAAAATCAGTACTAAAACTAAGATAACCGACAAGAAGCATTACATAACGCTCATGTTAAAAAGAATGATTACAAACAACAATTTGCAACACTTAAATGTTTCCAGCTGGTGGCTTCGCATGTGATGTTGTCATGTTAACCCATCTACAATTCCATTTGCAAATGAAAATTCATTTACAGAATACAGTGGCTGTTTCTTGAGCACATGCATGAGTCTAGCTCTGAACATTCAGTGGCAGTACTCTGACATCCCGTGGTATGTAGTTGTACATATTGAGGACTGTTATTGGAAAAATACAAGTGTCTTATGTAGACGACAGCTTGGAATACCAGCGTCGGTTCTATTTCGTATGTAGTAGTTGTAAATCTCTTGTCTCTTGCAGAAGGATCGATGATTTTCTTTTATATAGACAAGAGAACTGAAAACGTAATGGCTAAGTGTTGCCATTATTCTCAACTACTTGAAAATGGGTCTACAGTAGTCAAATTTCTTACTGGAAGATATTTTTAATACAGCATTCTTTTTGTAGGAGCAATGTGTTTTACTTTCAGTAGAGTGTCCCGGCAGCAGTAAGCCATATGTGACGTGACTGTGGAACAATGCATAATATGTTGTGATTAAGTACTGATCTGTTATCATAATTTAAACTTCTTGAGCAGATAGATTACTCTAGAAAACTTAGAACACACATGTGTGGTGTGTTCACTCCATATCAACTTGTTGTCAATCGTAATTCCCTGGAATTTGGTGCTATCAGAACTTGTTATGACTCCACACTCACCAGGGCTGGATAATATTTTTTAGGTTTTATCTTCATTTAATTTCATTTTTGTTGCTTTCAACAACTGTTTGGCTACTTAAAACAAAATATCAACATCCTTTAGTGCCTCAACTGAGTTTCTACTCTTAGTAATTAATGTTGTATCATCTGCAAAGTGCAGGGTATGATCATCACGGCTTAAGTCATTGACAAATATTAAGAAGAGTAGAGGACCTAGTAAAGAGCCCTGTGGTACACCGTGCCATTTATGAAACATCGCTCCTTGGACGTAAACAGTCCGCAGCCTACCTCTTAGGTAAGATGAAGCAGTCAGTTATGTGATTTCTGAACTTCACGTACCAAAAATTTAAAATAATTACAGCAATCGATCTCCATGTCGTCTCCTTGGCCAAATTCAGCATTTAATGATACTCATGGTCGGCGGTACAACTGTTGTGAGCATTTTTCTTAAAATGTTACGTACATATTATTTCTTGACCCATGTCGTTCTGGGAACATGGCAATAATCACAACTCCTCCTTTTGTGGTATTTCGGCTGTGATCTCGAGCCGTCTTTAGAATGAACAATAAGGCATACTTCATATGTTTTTGTTTTTTCATGTACTGATTTTCACCAGAATGAATTTTCTCTCTGCCAAGGAGTTTGTGTTGATTTAAACTTCTTAGCAGATCTAGACCTTGTACCTTGTACCGAGCATGGCCGGAGGTGAGGATGACTGGAATAGGTCTTTTATAGATGTATAAAATGACAGAAGTATATAATGACCATGTATGGTATGTTAGCAGGTACTTGAGGTCAGAGAGAGTTGGAGGCCGAAGTACAGACCCTTTTCAAGCTATGCACATCAGCAGCGAAATGTACCAGTTCACCATCATGCATGCACCACATTGATCGACGGTAAGGGAGGGAAACATCCAGCGGCAGTACATCGAATTTTCTTGAAGGGATGTATTACCCAGTGAGACTATTGCTTGGGACCCCTAAGTGCACATGAGAAACGTTGCTCGCGTGATGGCTCACGAACAGCGTGTGAGTTTGTCTCTCCAAACATGTGCATTATGAAAATTAAAAACATCTTCGCATGTGAACCCCCATAAGTCGATACAGAAAATGTTGCGTTTAGGCTGTGCATACGTTGACAAAAATTTCTCCAGAACCAAAATGCCTTTCAAATTTAACTCTTTGCAAACGGTATGGGTACAGTGACCTACAATGTAAAGTTCTCAGTACACTCGTACGGCTTAGTATAGGCCAGTAGCTATCAAACATTTTCTCTCAAGAGTCAGTACTCCCATTGTGGGCTAGCACGTTGGGCCGCATATGTTCTAATCTTGTTATTAATTGCTAACCTACATAGATTAATATCTTACAAGATCCCAAGGAAGTATCTACAGCAAGGGCGCGATTAGTTGGCCACCGACGCCTCAGTATTGATCATTAAAAGTCTGCATCATTCGGAACGCTTTGTGTTATCTGTTGTCTGTTTCGTACTGATGCCATAGTCAGCAACCACAAAGTTGCGACACTGAAGAATTGTTGTGATCGTCTCTATAATGCGCATTCACGAAGCCGTATTACTTCCAAGTCAAAATTTATATCATAGCAGGTGCTTGGTACTTTTGTACACGCCTTTGAGGTGTCGGAACTGGAAGTACTGGTAGAGAAAGAGCAAAACTTTTCTCTCTCACACCCTCTAACCTCGCAAGAGCTGTGCTTCCCTATGATAAGCGGCCACCGTCACACGGCTCATGACCGAATGAACGAACAGAAATTAAAATTAAGCACATCTTGATATTTTATTGTCTTTGTCAGTTTTTTTATTTAATTTATTTTATTTTATTTTTTCAACTGAACTTGAAAACTCCACTCTCAAGAAGTTCCTAACGTTTTTTGACGTGTTTGGATTCGGCTGGTTGCATATTGTTTTAAAATACGGCTAAGAACCACGGGGTCGTGCGAATACTTGATTCGGGCCGCACGCGGCCCTCGGGGGACAGTTTGACGACCACTGTGTAGAATGATTTCTCATTTGTACTTGATCCGCTTATACAGAGTGGTCGCAAACTGTCTGAAAAGCTTGTGTGATTGTTCAGGTCGTGCTGAGAAGTAATTGTTCGCAAAAAGTTCGGTACGTTGCTCCGTTTCTGAGTTAATTAGGATCGAAGTTAGCTAGTCAGGCCGTCGCACGCAAATTCAAGCGATCTGCCAGAAACAGTGTCGCCAAACGCGTTCTTCGTTTGGTCTCCTAAAACCGAACAAGAGAGTGATACAAAAATTGGACGTGAGACTGTAGTAAGGCTCGAACCTGAACCAAAGGCGGAGGCGTCTCGTGCGCTGTCATTCGCGCTATGAGAACTATCTTACTTACAACAGTAAGGCAAGTACGTACAAATCTGTAAGGCTTATTAATGATAAAAGGATATAATGTCTTTGAGTAAGGTTTAAGGCGCATCTCGTGGTCGTGCGGTAGCGTTCTCGCTTCCCACGCCCGGGTTCCCGGGTTCGATTCCCGGCGGGGTCAGGGATTTTCTCTGCCTCGTGATGGCTGGGTGTTGTGTGCTGTCCTTAGGTTAGTTAGGTTTAAGTAGTTCTAAGTTCTAGGGGCTTATGACCACAGCAGTTGAGTCCCATAGTGCTCAGAGCCATTTGAACCAATTAGTAAGGTTTAAGGAGGTGGTATGGTTCAAATGGCTCTGAGCACTATGGGACTTAACTTCTGAGGTCATCAGTCCCCTAGAACTGAGAACTACTTAAACTTAACTAACCTAAGGACATCACACACATCCATGCCCGAGGCAGGATTCGAACCTCCAACCGTAGCGGTCGCGCGGTTCCAAACTGTAGCGCCTAGAAAGGCTCGGCCGCAATGGCCGGCGAGGTGGTATGAAATGAGATACTTGTAGTGTAACCTCCTATAGCGTCCCCAGTGCCAAATTTTTTATCATGTAGCCGTAAAATAATAATTTCTCTGTGTAGGTTTAGATTGCAAAGAAATAATTTATGACAGAATGATCTAAAGAGACGACAAGATACGCTCTTTTGTTAATTTTTTAGTCGACTTCACTTCTTCCTTTGTCTTGAATGTGTCTAGAGGGACATCTTGCGTGTGCTGACGAATGTAAGCATATTTGTATGAGTTAAGCAAATAATATACTGATTTAGTATTATTGTGCACTTTTAATTTGTAAGAGGTGATCCCGATTTCATGTCCGCCTTCCTTGAATTAACCTGCATTCAAGTAATTTACAGCTCAACAATCGCAGCGGCCGATGCAGCCAACGACGCCATTACGTGGCGATATTAACTTACGAAAAATTAGCGGAAGCGGAAAACTCGCCAGCTATTAACATAATATTAATTTTTCTCCACAGCCGCACGAAGTTGCAGAAATACTTAGCTTTAAGATTCTTATTTTCAGTACCATAGCTGAGAGCCAGAGCCAGGACTCCGACTACAATACAATGGTCAACGGAGGTAAGAAAAATACTCTCGCGCGTGTGTGGGCCGCAATTTTAATTAATAACTAAAGATTTCTTGCTTTAAAGTGAACTGACTAGCCGAGTTTATTACATTGTTCAACTTAAATATCATTTTTATTAAGGCCCACCACGTAAGTCGGCAACAATCAAAAAATAATAATAACAATAATAATATATACATTAAATTACGACGGCCGACGGACGCGAGATTGGCGCCGCAACTTTGGGGCCCGATTAATATGATTCTATTGTAATGAATGTAATTATGTATGTGTCTAATTGTTGTAAAATATTAATGCTTGTATGAATTCTTTTACATGTACAACAACAAAACCACACCCTGAGGAGATCTGGAGAGGAAAAAGTGTAGAAAAGAAAAAGGATTGCGAGAAAGAAAAATAAGTAAGGTAAGGCCTATTGTGCAAGCTTCCTGTGTAGCTCTGTGCGGAATATCGAACCCATGTGCACATGAGATACCTTCGGTGTTTTGTGTATTTATGTGTTTATTTTTGGAGGGGATAATTATTCGTTTTGTGTATTTAATGTTTATTTTTGGAGGGGATAATTAATTTTGTGTGTATCAGTGTTAAAGATTTGTCAGTGGCTTAAAGTGAATTTAGTATGGGTAAGATAGGACAACCTAAAGCATCCGTACCAGAAGAACAAAATTCTGTTAATATGGAAAGTGAGGATCATTTGCAATACGTAAACGAATCCCAAGCCACCGCCTCGGATAACATAATTTCCGGAGTGGGGGGCGAGGATCTGTGGTCGGTGAATGACGCTCCACAGCAGAATGGGAATAGAGTAACAACTCCACTGCCTGGGCAGGGGGGCCAATCGAGTGCTAGATTAAGCGGGGCACCAGTATGCTCACCGATTGCAGACCCATTTGCAGAATTTCTGCGCAGGTTAGAAGAAAGAGATAGGGAAAGAGACGAAAAACTGGCTCAGATGCTGCATGAGCAGGAGAAAAAATTAACGCAAAAGCTCATTGAGCAAGAGCAGCGCAGTGAAGCAAAGCTAGATAGTATCCAAAGCAAACTTGCCGAGATGCGGGACGCTTGCAAAGAGATCCCCGATCTTGTGCAAAGCTTAGCCGGAGAGATGCAAAAATTACAGATATCGCAGGCTAGGCTTGAAGACAATGTCCAGACTTTAACCAACCGCGTGGATGATGTGGAGATAGATGCACGGAAAAGTATTGACGCATATTTGGAAGTGCAAGCTCAAAAAGTAGAAAAAGAATTAAATGAATGGCTAGAAGTAAAGGATCGCGAGATATCTGCAAAGATTGAAAGCGACGTAAAAACAGCTGTAGAACAAGCGACTGCGGCCGCGGGTGTAAATATTGACGCTAGCGCTGCCGCACTACATGCTGAATTAACACAGATCAAATCCCGTGTGACAGCGGAGTTGCCAAATTGGCAACAGGAGGTCGCGCGAAGACTGTCTGCGTTGGAAAGCAATGTAAACAATGGCGGACAGATCATGAATCCGACTCCGCGTACTGATTACTGTAATAACGCTGACGGTAGGCAGGGTACGAGTGCGCAACCGCAACCTAATGCGAATTATGAGCACGAACAACACGCGATACCGTGCAGCGCACATCACGAAGTGATGAATGCCCCAGAATGTAGCAATCAGATGTGCAAAAAAAGGACAATGTAATAAAACACAGGACATTCCAACCCTTCAATAGCGAAAAACGAAATGTCCACCCTGTTGTATTTATTAAGAGCTTCAGGAATGTGTTTCCCAGGACATGGACGGAAAGACAAAGAATACAGTTCGTGGTCTCCTTTATTCAAGGTGACGCGACACTGTGGGCCACCGACGTGTCCGAAAAGTGTCTAACGATGCAACAGTTTGAAGGTGCATTCTTGCAAAAATTCTGGTCCGATAGCGTCCAACAAAGACTACGAAAGGAGTTGTACAGTCCAGAAATGTACAATCCTAAGATGGGAACGTTACGCAAATATTTCGAAAAGTATATAAACAAAACCAGGTACTGGGACGAGCCAATGTCCGATCGTGACATAATCAGATTAATAAAAATGAAGTTGCCCAGTGAAATTAAAAGATATATCATCAATGTGCCGGAATACGATATAGAACAATTCATGGAAATAGTGGATTCTGTTGACCTATTGATCGAAGATATGAAAACCGAAAACAAGTGGAACCATGCAGGCTATAATCAACACAAAGCCGATTACAATAGCAGCCACAGTAACGGTAGTAACTTAGTACCAAATGGTAACGGGAATAGGCAAGAGCACCGGCAACAGAATCAAGGCACAAACAATGGCAATGGTTATAACGGCAACGGCTATAATCGTGAAAATCGAAAGAGACATCATGATGGACGCATGAGTAATGGATATAATGGTAACGGCAATCCGCAATGGCGGAACAACCGAAACCAGTGGCGTGGTCGTAACGAACCGACACCACAGTGGCAACAAAACACAGCGCCACAATGGAACGCCAACCCAGGTCCATCACAGAACATGTCAGGAAGTTACAACCGACCACCGCAAAACCAGAGCCATACACAATATCAAAATACACCATCGGGGAGGCAGGGCGGCCAACCTAACAGTAGCAACAACAACAACCAGAACCACAATTTGAGGTTAGTGGAAGTGACAGACAACTGTCAACCCACTAATGCTCATCCGTTAAACTAAAGACAGCCACAATACGCTCTCCGTTGTTGGCTGCAGGATGGTGTAGTGAGGGCACATTCACAGACGACAGCCATGAACTTTGTATGCTGAGATACAACGAAGGAACAAAAATAGAAAAGGAACTTGTAGACATACCGCAGAAATGTAACCGAACCGACAAAAGTGTTGTACAGGCTATATTGCAAGCAGATATGTATGGAGCACCAATACAGATAATAGTCGATACCGGTGCGTCAACCAATGTCATGAGTGCAAATTTTTACAAGTACTTGAGTCAAAATAATAGAATACCAGTATTGCCAGTGAAGAATTGTCGTGTTACAGGTGCAATAGGTGCACAATCTCATATCATAAAGCACCAGGTGCAAGTCGAGTTTACGGTAGGAAATGAAGCAATGAAAAGCTCGTTCCTAGTACTTAAGGGATTAGGTGTTGCTTGCATCCTGGGGATGGAATTTTTACGCCAGAGGGACGCAAAAATCGACCTCTTGTGCGGGGAAGTAAGCCTTATGAATGAGGGTACACGTGTAGTTTTGCCATTGTTGAGGACACGGGAAGTGCACGGTAAATATTGCCGGAGCTTTCAAACGAGATTCGAAGGAATACAGGTAATGAATTTATATTCTGACTTAAGTACAAGACAAGTATATTTTAAAGATTTTATTACTGAAGACAAAGAGGAAAAAAGGAAACTGATAGCCATGAAAGTTAGGGAGTCAGAACATTTGACTGAAGCACAACAAAACGAATTGACTCAGCTACTTACAGATTATGAGAATGTGTTTTCGGAAAAACCCGGTGTTATCGAGGGCTACACCTATAACATCGAAGTGGTACCTCACGATACTTTCTGTCACGCAAACTACACCATTCCGTGGTCAAATAAGGAGGCAGTTACCAAGGAAATAAGAAAAAATACTTACAAAGACTTAAAGAAGTTCGCTCAGTAGAGCAACGTTTACATTTGTGTGCAGTAGGTTAAGTTTATAGTGTATTTTTTATGTGTGTAAATGTTAAGATTTTAGTGTAACATTTAAAGACAATGAGGCACACAAGATTAGTGCGATTCAATTTTGTAGATGTTAAGGAATAATAGTATTTTTAAACAATTGCATTTTGAAGAAAAAAATGAACGTAGGTTTAAGAATATGTTAAAAATTTCATGTTGAAAAATGCTTTAAAAATATTTAAAAAAAAATCAATAACATGTAATGATGAAAGAATTTTTCATTAGTGTGTCATGAATATTTTTGAACTGTAGTAGTAATGCAACTTTTGAAATTCAATATTATAGTGTATAAGTCGTTTCATGTATTTATGTCTATACCGATCTTGAAATATGCTCAAGCATAATTTACTTAACAATGTGAGTGCAGGGTGTACATCACCCAAGGTGCCTCATGTGTTGTGGACAAGGTACAAAGCAAATCAGTAAACGCGACTACCGCTTAGCAGTGTTAAAATATATTGCCATCTGCTAAGGCAGAGATTTGCACGAATTTGTAGTGTAAACAAATGTGACAAATCTAACATTAATCTAGGAACTTGCACGCTAGGCCTAGATTATAAAATATGTACAATAATGCGAGAGGCAAGGTTTTGTAAAGTCGAGCCTGGCTCTGGAGGGCAAGTACGCAATGAGTGGGCAGACATGACATGAGGACTGACCTCAGATGAGACGGAAATACAATTGTATAGTCAAAAAATCTGAAGGCAAGTACGACTCTAAGTGGAAAAGGAAAAGAGACAAGTAGTGCGAGAGACTGGTAAAATCCAGCACAAGCCAAAATCCAGTTCAGACTGAATGAAATACATTAGTGTTTGTGAACTAATCGAAACAGTTACTTTAAACAGTGTGAAATACTGTGAAGGTGAAACTGTGATATGGACAGTGAAGTGCTAGTATTGAACGTTCAACAGCGGTGAGGACGCCAAACGCCAATATTACGCACGAAAAACTGTGAATTTGCTTATAAATGTGAACTGTTAACGTGAAGTGAACCCACAGTCAATATTTTTGGGACAGACTGTAGTTTCAGTGAGCACAATAATGCGAGATTGGAATGCGATGCGTGGACCGTTGCAAAACAGCGACCGCAGAAACGGCGAATGTTTGTGCTAAGCTCGTATTGGGACACTCACCAGTGCCTGCGAGTGCGGCGAAAACATAAATAATTTTATCAAGACAAAAACTGACGTGTAATGGAAACAGTGGCGCATCAAAACTGCATTCACGGGAGAAGATCCATGTCATGTATTCTGCAAGACAGTGCTAGCTTGACACTCGGAAACTGGCGAAAACTTAACAACAACTGCCGCGCTAATAAATTCTTCTTTCCCACTAGCGTAACCATCTGCGGCGGGAAACAAATATTACGTTGGTTGTGTGTATGTTTCATGTACTACGTCGGAGATCCGTAGCAGAGCTGACTCCTGCCAACAAGAGCGGGGGGCGGATATCATCCCACTCCGCCACGCCCGGCCGAGACAGAAGCGCATCGCCAACGGTGCAGCCGATCAGCTGATTCTGACGTTCCGCGACGGCGAGACCCACGCTGGCGTCGAGCGGGCGTTGACCTCTCCGCAGCCGCCGCGAACGCCGAGCACCGAACACACCAACCGACGCCGTCGCGAGCCAAACGTCGCGGCGTAGATCATCAACGACACCGCAATCAATTGTTTTAATGACCTCATTTTTTGCATAGTGCAACAAAAATATTTGTATGCACATCCGGTACTCCAATGACATTCCAGAAACAATTAAGTGAAAGTGACCAATGCAGTTAGTCTGTCGCTCCGCCGAGGTTTTCCCCAGGTTTCCCTACGGCCGCGCCAAATGGGGAGCGAACAGTTGACACCCCTGGGACTTCAAATATTCCGGACTAACTCGTGGTTGTATACCTTGAACTTCATCTGTATTACACTTTGTGTGCAACGCACCTCAGTAATTACAACATATGTAAACTGTGAAAGAAAAATCTGCGTGTGGACACTGTGGACATGAAAGTGGAAATATTTGTGTCAAAAAACACGAACATTTTTTATGACACAAACATTTCGGGGGGCAACATAGCGTCCCCAGTGCCAAATTTTTTATCATGTAGCCGTAAAATAATAATTTCTCTGTGTAGGTTTAGATTGCAAAGAAATAATTTATGACAGAATGCTCTAAAGAGACGACAAGATACGCTCTTTTGTTAATTTTTTAGTCGACTTCACTTCTTCTTTTGTCTTGAATGTGACTAGAGGGACATCTTGCGTGTGCTGACGAATGTAAGCAAATTTGTATGAGTTAAGCATATAATATACTGATTTAATATTATTGTGCACTTTTAATTTGTAAGAGGTGATCCCGATTTCATGTCCGCCTTCCTTGAATTAACCTGCATTCAAGTAATTTACAGCTCAACAATCGCAGCGGCCGATGCAGCCAACGACGCCATTACGTGGCGATATTAACTTACGAAAAATTAGCGGAAGCGGAAAACTCGCCAGCTATTAACATAATATTAATTTTTCTCCACAGCCGCACGAAGTTGCAGAAGTACTTAGCTTTAAGATTCTTATTTTCAGTACCATAGCTGAGAGCCAGAGCCAGGACTCCGACTACAATACAATGGTCAACGGAGGTAAGAAAAATACTCTCGCGCGTGAGTGGGCCGCAATTTTAATTAATAACTAAAGATTTCTTGCTTTAAAGTGAACTGACTAGCCGAGTTTATTACATTGTTCAACTTAAATATCATTTTTATTAAGGCCCACCACGTAAGTCGGCAACAATCAAAAAATAATAATAACAATAATAATATATACATTAAATTACGACGGCCGACGGACGCGAGACTCCCCACAGAAATTTTAAAAGAATATTATTTAAGAATGCTAATGCACATTGAGCTAAGTGTAACCTTTCCACCGAAATTTAAATGACAATATTTAATAGCCAAACGTAACCTCCCTGCATGAAATGTACTGACTATAACAATTAAATGTTTGAATCTCAATCTGACTTAAGGTGTAAGCTCTCACGAAGATAATGAAAAACAATTTAATGCTAATGAAACTTCAGTGATAATGATAACTCAATTAAACCGAAATATCGGTCTTTGGCCCTGTGCAAAAATCAGAATTAATTTCTTACCTCAGTATAACTGCATGTCAGGTTTCTGCTCTTATTGTTGGCCACTGCTTGGAGGAAATGCATTGCAAATAACATTTCTTTTGTTTTGAAATTTAACTGAAACTTTTCTTTAAAGGAAATGGAAGGAAATCATTGGTTCAATTAAACGGTTTTTTTGTAAAAAAATTGGTTTGAAATCAAAATTATTATTGGGGCGATTATTGCACAAATTAGTTACAGTTAATTTACGTTACTAGCTGAGCATTGCTGATTCATTACCTTGTTTAAAAAATAATATACCTCGTCCTGAATCTTGACCAGAACGCCATGTCGACGCCCGTCGACTCCTCACACACAACTGCACTCGACTGCTACTACCGACATACTGCACTGCTCACAGAGTGCCCACTGACAGACTGCTCGCAACTGTACTGCACGACTACTACCGACCGACTACTGGACGCAACTGAACTGAGCTACTGCTACCGACAGAGTACCGCTCGCAACACTCGCGCGGTCAAGCGCAGACTAACCACGATAAAAGGCTCTCTGGTCAAAGATTTTATCATGCCTCACCATCGCTGCTACGTTACATACGTGTTTCATAACCCTCCACTGGGGGGGCAAAAATTTGGCAGCGATGGTGAGTCATTTGGACTTGCCATCGCAAGAAATTTTTACAAATTACAGAATATACAAATGTAGTACATAAATTAAATGTGGTGCACACGCACCAAGTACAAAATATATCAGACAAAGACAAAATGTGAGTACAATACATAGTGGCAAATCAGAAAAATGTATATACAAATTATTTGACAGATAACAGAGTGCATACGCACTGAAAAAATTCCGTAGCATTTTCAGAACAAATAAACAGAATGGCAGAAAATCATGTTGACAAGTGACATGAGTGCACATGCACTGCAGTTGAGGACATATCAGCAAATGACGAAATGTATATACAATGAGTAACAAATGACATAAGTGCATATGCACTGAAGTAATGAACATATCAGGAAATCATAAAAGGTATACAGAATGAGTACAAATCATATTGAAAAATGAGAAAAGTGCACAGGCACTGAAGTTCAGTAGAAAACAAAAATGGCTCTGAGCACTATGGGACTCAACTGCTGTGGTCATAAGTCCCCTAGAACTTAGAACTACTTAAACCTAACTAACCTAAAGACAGCACACAACACCCAGACATCACGAGGCAGAGAAAATCCCTGACCCCGCCGGGAATCGAACCCGGGAACCCGGGCGTGGGAAGCGAGAACGCTACCGCACGACCACGAGATGCGGGCAGTAGAAAACATATTAACACATAACATAAGTGCACATGCACTGTAGTTCAGAACATATCATCAACATAAAATGTATATACAATATAAAAGACAAGAGTGCACATATACTGTGCTTCAGAACAAATCGAAAAAATGTCTTTAGAATTTTCACAACCAATAAACATAATGGCAAAAAATCATGTCTACAAGTGACATAAGTGTACTCGCACTGGAGTTCAGCAAATCGAAAAAATGTATAACCCATGAACATAAATGATGTTAGCAAAAAAATGATTTTCATTATTAGGATGGGAAAGGGAAGGATTGCATCATGGTTGTAGCACTTTTGATTGCACACAGCTGTTCTGAAAGTCCATATCTTTCCACAGAAGTACAACACCAAGTGACACAATTTGAAGTTCTTTTCCCATCAGAATTTATCAGCGTAGCCAAGACACTGAACTGTCGTAGTAATGTTCCATGTTTTCATTTTGGCAGTACACTAGGTACACCAAACAGTGCGACCATAATAACGTCTTCATCGCTCACGGTGGTGGACAGCATGTCGTGTCAACAACACGCTCTTACAAGGCACACCAACGTAGAATTAGTGCAAAAACCAAATATAGTGCTCCATAATCATGAGGATGGACAGGACAAATCGACATTCCAGTAATTCAGGGTAGTTAGCTCATAAGGGCAAGGACATTAAGTCACATAATATTGAGAATTACAGTAGTAGTTTGCGGCATTCATAGCCTAGTTATTGAACATTTCTGTACCATGTCTTTAGTATTACAGAATAATGTTCATAAAATTAAATTATTGGCATCATGGGTAATCGTATTACAATAAACACTGGCAGTCCTTGGCCAGTTACAAAGCATATTTAGTATGACAGAATAATGTTCATCAGACGTCTTAATTGAAAAGGAGAGTCAACATAATACATTGAGTGATACAAATTATTGGCACTCATTGGCCATTTGCCAAAACATGAAAAGTCAATATTGAAAACAAGAGCTAATTAATGACATAACTAATAACATGATTCATTTAGTGACATTAATTATTGGTACTCAGTGGCCAGTAATAGAACATGAGAAATCATCATTGAAAACAGGAGCTAATTAATGGCATAATTAATAACATAATTCATTAAGTGACACTAATTATTGGCACTCAGTGGCCAGTTATTATAACATGAAAAGTCATAATTGAAAACAGGAGCTAATTGATGACATAATTAATATATAATTCATTAAGTGACACTAATTATTGGCACTCAGTGGCCATCAAGTATCGAATAGTATAAAACATTGTTCCTCATTCAGTATTATTCAGATCATTAAGAAGTCATTATTAAAAATCAGCTAATTACAATTATTGCATTAACAATCACGGGCATTATAAGTAGTCTCATTACAATAAACAGTGGCAGTTATTAGCCAGTTACAAAGCATTATTTTATATAATTTTTTTGTCTCATTAAGAAGTCATTACTCAAGTGACATACTATTCAGAGCTAATCAGTATTATTCAGAATTATCATAAACTAGTGACATTATGTGGGACTGGTAACACATTTTTTTGTTAACAATGCATTGCGTTGGGATCGATAATTAATTGCTGAGGCATAACAATATTTGCTTTTGACCTATTGCTGCAAATGAGGATAGGTAACGTCATTCATCATGAGTCAGCTGTAGCAAGGTTATGTAACAAGGCAGTATATGTGATCACATTTATAAATGACAGACACAAATGGGTAAAAAAAATAAAAATGCAAGTACTAGAACAGGTATAATAAGTAACAGGTTTAGTAAGTATCATGAAAAACTTCTCCTGGAAAAAAAAAATACAAAATGGATTATTGAGCTGAAAGAAGAAACGCATACTATGCTGAAAAGTAGTGAACTTCGAATTAACAGGTAGTGAAATGTGTATAAAAATGTATTCCATAGCTGTCCTTTCCAAAACTTTCCGTCATCCTACTATGCAATATAACACCTGCTGTCAAAGCAAACTGCAACAAATACTTAAATAACTACATAGCCTAAATATAACTTCAACATTATCCTCATCTGTAAAGAAAAGAACTTCACTATCCATCACTTCATTATCCATATTATCATAACTTCTTTATTATCATCACCTATAAAGAAAAACTTCATTATTCATAACAGCATATCCTTCATCATTATTCATCAGCATTCATTATCATCTGCAAAAAAAAAAAAAATCACTTCATTACTCATTACACAACTATTCCTTATCTCTAGCATATTTCATCACTAAAACTAAGATGTGTAGTTCTGTCTGACA
The DNA here is from genome assembly GCF_021461385.2 of Schistocerca piceifrons. Lineage (NCBI taxonomy): Eukaryota > Metazoa > Arthropoda > Insecta > Orthoptera > Acrididae > Schistocerca > Schistocerca piceifrons. The sequence goes on from NC_060143.1 coordinate 12,967,075, forward strand.
GCCTGCATCAATCACCTTGTATTCTGAAAGAAAAATTAGTTAAGACTGCTATTCTACGATGAGTGTAGTATATTCTTGTTAATGCTTGTTAATCCTGATCCATTTACTCTTCCTCATAAAGTTATTGCATCTTCTTTCGTTTATTCCGTAGGTGAAATTCCCATTTCTGTTGAATTTATTTCTTATACGCATAATTTCTTTCTGAAATTGATGAACAAAGATTAATGTCTTGCATTTAAATCATATACCCACTAAATAATGACTGGTTTATGGTGACATAATTAACCATACAGCATAACATGACAGAAAACGTAATATGTCAAAGACATTGACAGTGTTCAGATGCAAAAATGTACACAGAATAATACAATGCAGCAGCAAAAAGAAAAATGTAAAACAGTCACAATCTTGAGATGTCATAGGACAACAAAAATGTCAAAGTCAACTGGTGTGTGTTATATCTTAACTATTTCACAGTGCATACAAACAAAACTGGAATACAATCATATACACAAAAAATAAAATGGAAAATGTGACCGGTCTGATGTGTAACGACAAGAAAAGCGACCTGCTAACCTTACCTTGCCGGGCACTTGCCAAGAAAAAATACGATAATCATCAGTAATTAGTCATGTGAATATAATTGCATAAATGGTCATAAAAATTTGTAAATGGCATCATAGTGTGTTGAATCATACAGTGTTTTCATTCAATAAAGGGTTTAATATTTGACCAATGGTGGTTGCCTTTCGATTTTCTGGTTCTCAAAGTTTCGACGTGTACAACATTGGGATGAGGAATGCTGCGAATCCGATATGGACCTGCGTACAGAAGTTCAAATTTACTGCACTTACCTTTTAATTTGCTGGATAAATAGTGTGTACGCACTAATATCTTCTGTCCAACGTGAAAGTCGCGGCGTGTACAGACCTGTTTTTGCTGTCTTCTCCGGCGCTCTGCGGCACGTTTGTTATTGTTCAGCGCAATGTCAATTATTTCGTGGTGTCTTAGTCGACGACAGGTAGGGAAGTTTACTAATTCTTTAATTTTGTTTGGTGGTTCAACGTTTTTCAGTATAACAGACGGAGATAGCATAGTGGATTCATTTGGAATGGAATTAATTACATCTTGGAATGAGAGTATGTGTGTATCCCAATCAATATGTCTTTTGTGGCAATATATTCGGCACAGCTTACCAATTTCTTTCATCAATCTTTCACAGGGGTTCGAAGAAGCATGGTACTTGGATATATAGATTGGAGAAATGTTTCTAGCTCGTAACATGCGTGTCCATATGCCAGAACGAAATTGTGATCCATTGTCAGAAATTACTTTCATCACATGCCCTACATGAAATAGAAAATGTTTTACAAATGCTTTCGAAACAGTTTTAGCAGTAGCTTTGCGTAACGGAGTGAAAGTAACAAATTTTGAAGTGAGCTCAACAGCGACAAAGATGCAGCAAAAACCTCTGTTAGTTCTCGGAATCGGACCAAAAATGTCTGCTGCGGCCATATGTCTTAATTTAACAGGTACAATGGGATATAAAGGAGGAATATGTGAAGTGGTGTCTGATTTAGCTTTCTGGCAAATTTTACAAGACGCTAAAACTCGTCGTATACGTTTCTCCATGTTGGTAAAATAACAGTTCTGTCTCAGTATAAGAACACATTTTCGTGCTCCGTAATGTGCGTAACTTAAATGAGTGTACCAGATTAGTTTGTTAACCAGTTCGTCAGGAATGCATAATAACCAATTGTTGCTGTCAGGATGAGAGCGGCGAAACAGAATGTCATTGCGTACAGTGCAATGGTTTCTAATCGTTACATTATTCCTATCTTGCCAAAGGTGTTTAATTTCTTTCCACACGTTGTCTTTATTTTGTTCTCGTGCTATGTCCTGTAATGACGATGAAATAAAGTTTTCAAATGCAACTTGCTGAATGTACATGACACTGAAATTTGCTTTGCAGAAGTTGGTTGCTACGTCTTGCTGATTGTTGCTCAGAGAGCGCGATAGTGCGTCTACTATAATATTTTGTGTGCCGGGAATGTGAACTATTGTAAAATTAAATTCTTGTAAATAAAGTTTCCATGTGCTTAATCTGTCGTGAGTGAACTTAGCCGAAAGTAAAAATTGTATCGCTCTGTGGTCTGTGTAAGCGGTGATATGTCTGCCATAAAGAAAATGCCGAAATCTCGTGAAAGCCCATACAACACATAATGTTTCCAATTCTGTAACGGAGTAATTTCGTTCAGCAGGTGACAAAATGCGACTTGCAAATGCGATGTTTTTAATTACTGTAGAGCCATCTTCTTCAATTTCCTGGAAAATGTGTACGCCTAAAGCGGTGTTCGAACTGTCGGTGGCAATGGAAAAATTTCTAGTAAGATCTGGGTGCGATAAAAGTGGTGCATTTAACAAAGCATGTTTCAAATAACATTCTCGTGAACAAGATTCTGCGTGTGAAAATTATTGCTTACGTTACTGGAATATGCAATCTGTGCTGTGTCTGGTTAAATTCTATCGTACGTGCTGTTATTTACGGGAGGATGCTGTGGCATATCCACTATATGAACTGTTCTGTTATTTCTTACTGACGTGTTACGCTATAGATGACACCTATTGCCTGGTTCATTCATGATTATTTGTTGTTGCTGATGTTGTTGCTGCTCATAAGATCGACTGTTATTAAGTGTACGCTGAAAATTGTGCTCATCATTTTTTTTTACGTCTGTCGTGATAGTAATTTCTATACGGCGCATTGCGATACGAGTTGAAATAGTGTGTTGTCTGTACTTAGTTAATTCTTTGCTGCCATGCGTTACTATTTGTTGGATCTGGGACTATACGTGCACGCGGCGGAACATTAAAGTTAGGTTGACCTTGTAGACTGCATTGTTGGTTAGGTATGCTAAGCGGTTGACTTTCATGCTATTGTAGTGAAAAACATCTATTGTTATAAAAATGTGGTTCCTGTTACTAATAATTTTACACATACTGATGATTACGATTTTATCTGTAATTAAAATTACGCTGGTTCTGGAGTGCCTAATGAAAATTGTCACATTCGGTAAAAATTTGTCACATCGGGTTTTCTTTGTCATTTTTCTTAATTCTAAGTAGAGCAAAAGTTAAAGAGCAGTTTTGATAGATATAAAGGATAGTAGAAGAGAAGGCAGCAGTGCAGAAAACTAAAGTTGAAACAGCACTACTACAGCTCGGGGCCCTATGCTCGCTACGGCACATATTCATTAAAGCGTAATGAATCCCCTGAGGCCTATTACGCACTGCAAATAAATTTTAACTTTTGCGTTGCAGGCAATGACGGTAAAATTCCAAAGGCAAATTGTTGTATCCGTGCTAATTCAGATTTCTGCATTATAGGCAATGCTGATGAAAATACAATAGCAAATTGTCGCATCAGGTTCAAAGCTAGCTTCTGCATTACAGGCAATAGCGGTGAAAGCATAAAAACAAATTGTCGTATACAGCTCAAAGCGTGTACCTGTGTTCTGTCATTATTAAATTCTGTACATTTTCTTGCGGATAAAAATTGCTCATAATCTACGTTCTCGTCACTGAATTTGAGAACACGTTCGGGTTTGTGTGATAATTTGTTTGCCTGTGTCATTTCGTACTTCAAGTTACGTAGCTTTTCAGATTTTAAGTTGCGTCGCTTTTCGGATTTTAAGTCGCGTAGTCTTTGTAAATTGCACACATTATACGCGCTGCGTGACTCTGATAAATGCTCGCAACGTGGCGGGTTCTGTGACGTATTGGTGACTGAAATAGTTTTCAACTCTGTTACTACTTGTTGTAAACTTGACAACTTTCTACGCAAGGTATTATTAGACGAATCGATCTCATTAATTGTCTGCTGTAAATTTTGAAATTCAGGTGTTTGGTTAAATGAAATCGGTGCAGTATCGTCTGATTTATTATCATTATTACTTTCAATAGCATCAATACGACTGGCTAATTCATCATATTTTTCAGTCAGTATTTTTGCCTGATCATCGGTTTTAGAATCGGACGCATTAATCTGTTTTTGCAACTTACGTGTAGTTTCGCTCAGTTTTTTAACATCAGCTTTGATGACATCGCAATCCTGTGTTAGTTCTAATTGTTCGAATCTGTCTGTCACTGTTTGAATATTTACTGTGTGTGTATCTGTTCTTGATTTAAGATCAGAAATTTCATCGCGTAATTCCGCGTTCAACTGTTCTATGGTATTAATTTTGTCGGACACTGTAGTAATATTATTGTCTACATACGTCTTCGCTTTCGCGAACATTTTACGTTTGTCTTCTTGTCTTTGTGCAGTGATTGTTTCCATGACTTGACGTTTGACTTTATTTTGATCCTGAATAAATTTGCGGATACGCGTATCACTGTTTTGTATGTGGAGATTAAAGCGATCGTCAATCTGAGTGTTCTGTTGGTCGAATTTCGCGTCGATCTTTTCATCCATTGTGCGCGAAAGTTCTGCTGTCATTGCTTTAAACTCGTCGCGTAATTGTGTAGCTTTTTCAGAGCATTGTTTAGCGACTCCGTTAATTTCGTCTCTAAGTGTTTCTGTTGCGGCTGTTTGCATTTCCCTTAATTCCTGAGCAACAGACCTAATTTCTTCGCTACTTTTTTTTGAACAAGCCTCAATTTCCGCGCGCAACTGTTCCTTAGTGTCATGGCACTGCGCGGCAACGGCTCTAATTTGTTCACTAAGCTGTCTGGAATTGTCGTCTAATTTTTCATTTAACTGTCTGGAATTGTCGTCTAATTTTTCATTTAAGTATTGTTTGAGTTTTTCGTTATCTTGTTTGTTATCTTCCCTAAGTTGTCTGAAATCTACACTCTGTTGTCTGACCTGTTCACTAAGTTGTTTGAGATCTTCACTCTGTTGTTTGGAATTTACACTAAGTTGTTTGGAATTTACAGTAAGGTCGTTCTTAAACTGTAGCATTACTGCCATAAATTGATTGAAATCAAAAGTAGCGGTTGCATTCTCAGTGCTCTGTGATGGAGTACATGCAATTGTCACGTTCTGTGTGACCATTTGGTCATTCCGTAATTTGCAAAAAGATTTGTCAGTCAAACGTACACTGTCAGTCACTATTTCTGAATTAAATGGATCCGTCGTACTTTCAGAACACTGTCCCTTTACATTAGACAAATTTGTCTGTTCGTCACGTGAATTTAGTAAACCGGTTGTGTTAAGCTGGGCAGCGCTCATTACAATAGAGCGTCCCGCGTCATCAATTGTCGTCAAATCAACACAAGACACAATCGAGTTCGTTTGTTCATCATTAAGGTCTACATCATTATTAATGGTTGTAACGCACTGATTGCCATCATTACACTGCATGTCACAATTACTATAGGTCACGTTGTTTAAGTCGGTAATTTCGTTCATAATACCTCGCGATACACTATTCATAGTCTTTCGCGGCATTTTTACAATAGTCAAAATTATTCACAAAATAAATAAGCACAACGCAAAAGCAAGACACAAATACAACAGAGCAACGAATTGCCGATGATCTGAGGAAAAAAGTCACAAAATTAGTAAAAGCGTTGCGCAAAATCTTAATTATATCTATGCAAATAAGAGCAGATATCTGACTGTTTTTCAAAAGACTCTCAACGAAATTCGATCCTGGACTGGGTGTCGCCAAGTGCAACCTCCCCACAGAAATTTTAAAAGAATATTATTTAAGAATGCTAATGCACATTGAGCTAAGTGTAACCTTTCCACCGAAATTTAAATGACAATATTTAATAGCGAAACGTAACCTCCCTGCATGAAATGTACTGACTATAACAATTAAATGTTTGAATCTCAATCTGACTTAAGATATAAGCTCTCACGAAGATAATGAAAAACAATTTAATGCTAATGAAACTTCAGTGATAATGATAACTCAATTAAACCGAAATATCGGTCTTTGGCCCTGTGCAAAAATCAGAATTAATTTCTTACCTCAGTATAACTGCATGTCAGGTTTCTGCTCTTATTGTTGGCCACTGCTTGGAGGAAATGCATTGCAAATAACATTTTTTTTTGTTTTGAAATTTAACTGAAACTTTTCTTTAAAGGAAATGGAAGGAAATCATTGGTTCAATTAAATGTTTTTTTTTGTAAAAAAATTGCTTTGAAATCAAAATTATTATTGGGGCGATTGTTGCACAAATTAGTTACAGTTAATTTACGTTACTAGCTGAGCGTTGCTGATTCATTACCTTGTTTAAAAAATAATATACCTCGTCCTGAATCTTGACCAGAACGCCATGTCGACGCCCGTCGACTCCTCACACACAACTGCACTCGACTGCTACTACCGACATACTGCACTGCTCACAGAGTGCCCACTGACAGACTGCTCGCAACTGTACTGCACGACTACTACCGACCGACTACTGGACGCAACTGAACTGAGCTACTGCTACCGACAGAGTACCGCTCGCAACACTCGCGCGGTCAAGCGCAGACTAACCACGATAAAAGGCTCTCTGGTCAAAGATTTTATCATGCCTCACCATCGCCGCTACGTTACATATGTGTTTCAGTAGAAAGAGATTATAATGTCAAACTCAATTATTCCATAGTAAGTTTGTTAATATTTGAAAATTGCTTTCGTGAAAAATTATCCAGACGATCCATCAAAAAGGAAGTAGACCGTGGATAAATAAGGAAATTAAAATCTCATACAGTTGTGTGGTAATTTAGACAGTCATTAAAAGTTCCAAAAGTAAGCACTTCCTGGCAGAAATAAGTAATGGAGGTAATAAGATTGCAAATGGCAGGCAGGATAGCCAGTCAGTGTACAAGATTCCATAAAAATTAAACTAAATGACAACAGTCTGAGTAATAGTACACAATTTGCAAGCACTTTCAACAACCACTTTCTAAAAATAGCAGCAAATACATGACTACAGGGTCCATTTGAGCAAGGAAGGGAATACATTCAAAATGTTATTGTACAAAACTTTAAGCAACTAGAAACCACTGAAATTAATACAATTATAAAAGTTCTACTAAAAAGTGCATACAGGGTTGGTAGAATTTCGAACATAATTCTGAAATGTTGTTCCAACATAATTTGTAATATCCTTGGAGATATATTCAGTGCATCACAGGCACAGGGAATGTTCCCAGACAGGTTAAAACATTCGACTGTTAAGCCACTTCATAAAAAAGGTGGCAAGACCGACTTAAGTAATCATCGTGGAAAATATTGGAAAAAGTAATATACTCAAGAACAGTCACAGACTTTAGTGCAAACAGTTTACTTAGAATACCACAGTTTGGATTCTTGAACGTTCCTCTACTGAGAATGTTATTTATACATTCACCCAACAAATGGTACAAATCTTAATTAATAATACATCACCAGTCCGTATTTTTGGTGATCTTCCCAAGACATTCGATTGTGCTGATCATGTTACTCTCTTAGAAAAGCTCAGTTTTTGCGGAAATGATGCTGATGTAGCACACGTGCGGATGTCAGTAAATACGGTAGAATGCGCCAAACGTTTTTGTCTACGTATCCATGAAAGCTGAAGAAGCATATTACTGGACATCTCAAACGACTAGATTCAGCTAATTTTGCTCTTAGTGTAATTGTTAACCGTGGAAACAATCGTATAAAGCTTCTGACTTATTTTGCATGTTTCCACTCAATAATGTTTTACGGGATAATTTTCTGAAATAAAACCATCATTTAGTAAGAAAATATAAATTGCACAAAAGTGAGCAATGGCCACAGCCATCATGTAGGTACCTCTTCAGCAAGTTAGGAATGTTAACTACGCCGTCGCAACACATATATTCACCAATGAAATCCGTCATAAACAATTCAACATAGTTTGAGAAGAACAGTAAAGTCCATCATACCTACAACACTAGAGGGAAAAACGACTAACACCCATTGCTCAAGACGTCAGTTAGTCAGAAAGAAGTTCAACAAGCAGTAACAATAGTTTTTGGTCATTTCCTCAATGGCATAAAAATCTGACAGTTAGCGAAGTAAGTTTTAAATCTAATTTAAAATCATTTTCACGGGACAACTTCTTTGTAATTGACGAATTTCTGAGTAAAAACAGGTAACCAGTATTTTTATGTTAACTATAATCCATATCCTGTAAACTCCATATCCTGTAAACTCCCTCCTTCCATATCATTTCGATAAGAGAAGCATTCAAATATCTATGGAACATATAAGTAACAAACAAACTAAGTAACTAACTAACTGACACTAGTTGCATCTGGCGGACCTCTTGAATTTGTGCTCATAACGTCCTGAACGCTAATTATCTCGGAAACGGCACATAGAAATAACTTTTTTCGTAACAGTTATTTCTCATCGCAACCTACCCTGGAAAACCCCGCCAAGCTTGTCAGTCTGTTTCCGACCACCCTGTATACTTCCCATATATCGTCGGTACTAACTGACGGTGGATATGGTTCTGCAATTTTGGTTTATAGGAATAGTTCCACGGACAGTCAATAGTCGTCTTCACAGACTTGTCGTATCGCATATTTACTGCTCCAAACTGGAAGTTATTTTTTATTTATGAGTGACCCCTATGTGTTACGCACATTATCACGCTGGTGATGTACTCGAGAAGAAGATCCTGCAGATCCCAATCAGGCGACCCGGATTTGTATTTTCTTTGGCATCGCTTAAGATAAATGACAGGATGGTTACTTTTAAAGATACTCGACCGATTGCGAACTTGCGCAGTGTCTCTAATGACGTCGTCGCTGAGGGAACATTAGCCCTCAGCTTCCTTCCTTCCTTCTGTTGAAGCTCTCACTGCAGCGTCGTTTGCAGTTCTGTCGCACTGTAACATCAACAGAGCAAATCTATCTGACGTTTGAAGTGTAAGTCGTGGTTTACTTATGTGAATTTGGTAATACATATTATCTTCACAACACAATTACGCTCGTTCTTAAACGATTAAAAATAAATGGCTCTGAGCTCCATGGGACTTAACATCTATGGTCATCAGTCCCCTAGAACTTAGAACTACTTAAACCTAACTAACCTAAGGGCATCACACAACACCCAGTCATCACGAGGCAGAGAAAATCCCTGACCCCGCCGGGAATCGAACCCGGGCGTGGGAAGCGAGAACGCTACCGCACGACCACGAGCTGCGGACTCTTAAACGATTAATAGTAACACGTTTTCTTCTTTGTTTTTGGGACTATTTTTCTGCAGTTGCAGATTTACAAGTTTCGTAGGTTAAATACCGTCATTTGCAACTGTAATGGAAGTCTTTTTCAGGACCAAACGCGTATAACTTTATTCTAAAGCGCCTTCAGTGGTAACTATAAGAACCGCCTTTTTTTTCACTTAAGACTTTGTTTGCAAGGATCACGAACAGTGCGCAAGCTTTAACTTACTGCTATGAACAGTATTCAATCTTATAGTTATTCATGGCTTTTTTGCTGTGTACGTCATTCTTCCTGTTCTAATACTTCTATGTGTTAAATTCTAACAAACAGCACTTTGAATGATACTAAATATGTTCAAGCTTTCGTATATTGTGACGAACCAGTGCCATCTCACCATTTCGTGTGTTTCGTGCTGTTTTTGCGGTGTGTGTTCGTCTTTTGCTTCTTTTGATAATGGTGGGAGTGTCTGTGTGTGTGAGTATGTGTGTGTGTGTGTGAGTGAGTGTATTTACATTCGTATGCTTTTGTTCTTTATGTGTGTGTTTATATTTCCCAAATAGTGTGTGTGTGTTTATATTTCCCAAATAGTGTGTGTGTGTGTGTGTGTGTGTGTGTGTGTGTGTGTTTTAATCGCCAGGTTCTGTATATTTTTGTGTGTGTGTGCGTGTGTGTTTACACTTTTTTTCTAGGGTGATTGTCCTCATTTATGTGTGTACGTGTATATTTTTTTATTTATAGTTTTCGCCAGGTTTTGTGTGTGTGGGCCTCTATGTGTGTGTGTGTGTGTGTGTGTGTGTGTGTGTGTGTGTGTGTGTTTCTGAAAAGGGAGCTAATGTCTTAACTATTGTATGTGTAAATTATTACTTTAATATGTATAAAGGTACCATAAAGGTACAAGCTCTCAGCTTTTTTTATCCAGTAACCGAAGTACATATTCGCTTGGTCACCTGACATAATAACTCGAAACTCGCTGGACTGTGTAATATGCCCAGCGCCATGCCATAGTTGTTTTGGTTGTCGGCGCTACGGCCCTGTGCGGTAGCTTCATCAACGAGTTTGCCAGCCGCGGCCACAGGCGAGAGGTGCACGCCGACCTAAGGGCCGTTCCGTCTAGTTGCTGGTGCGCCTAATGCTAGCAGCACGCATCTAGCGCCTGCGAGCTGTTGCGAGCTGCTTCGCTTCATTGCCGTCGCTGTCTACAGGGTATCCCACAGCTCCTACAACACCAGTAAATAAATGACTGCAGTGGAGACTTAGTTTATCGCCGGAACAAACTCATGTAAAGTGTTAACAGAATCTTCCGTCGGTTCTTGGTAGAACAACATTATAATAATAAATGAAAAGCACCAGTTTGCTTTTGTTCTACAATATTATTTTTATTGCTAACCGGTTTTCGGCTTACAAGGCCATCTTCAGACATTTACTGAGTGTTATCACCAAAGAAGTTAAATGTTGGCAGACAACATTGGAAGAGAAGTAACACATCTAGAGTGAAGTAGAAACATACAGTGAGTAAATCTTTGCAATGAAATAATAAAAACTGAACAGTACATAAATAACAATGGAGTTGACAGGAAAACCTTTAGCACAAAATAGGAAAAGCATGCCTACATAACAATTTCTATTAATAAACAAAACTAATAAAATAAAATAAAATTAGTACTAGACAAGGCTGCATCAGGAGGTATTAAACATGGAGAGTGATACACAACAAATTGAAAAAGAAGAGACAGTTGTCAATGTAAATACAGAATACACGAGGGACTTAAGCAATATCAATAAGGTAAACAGAAACTAGTAAATGCAGGAAAATTGAGGTGTAGGTTCCCTCAAACACCAAATCTCCGATGCATGTCTACACGTTTTTGTACTTCAGGCACCAAGAAAAGGAAAACAGCATGTTGGACCTGTTTGGTCGCATTTGTTAATAACATCGCCAAGTTCACATTTCTGCATTTACCACACGCATGTGAGAAGGGACGAATGCCACACTAATTCTTTTCCTTCATGTCGGCGCTTATATGCCTGCATCGGAATCGCGCTATCTTGCATAAACATGGGCTGCAGCAACGCCCTCTTACTGAAACTTTTTGATCAACCCTTATAGTTTCCGGCAAGACGTCATGTTGAAGGTGAAATCTTGAAAGACGGTGGAGGAGAGGCGTAGCGCATCACAGCTGACATTTACTGGTAAAATTATGAGAGATAGCTTTCCAAGTTGAGGCAAATAACATACTACATCTACCCCTCTTTGGCCGGCCGGTGTGGCCGTGCGGTTAAAGGCGCTTCAGTCTGGAACCGCGTGACCGCTACGGTCGCAGGTTCGAATCCTGCCTCGGGCATGGATGTGTCTGATGTCCTTAGGTTGGTTAGGTTTAAGTAGTTCTAAGTTCTAGGGGACTTATGACCACAGATGTTGAGTCCCATAGTGCTCAGAGTCATTTGAACCATTTTTTTCTACCCCTCTTTCCTGCTCCCCTACTCAAGTCGAGAAAGGACTGTAGTAGGAAAAAGAGTCTGGATTATATTTAGTAAACAACCTTGGAAATTGAATGAAAATGCTACTCTGAGACAAGTGCCACTGAAGTAGAAGATATACGACATATCGTACGACACCACTTTTATGATTTATGGGTGAAAAAACGTAAAGAGAGCAAATTATTTCTCATGTAATATTCGAGAGATGAATGCCTGCTGGGATGGGGACCGGAGGTAATTATAGTCTTATCCTCCAGACAAAAAAAGTGAAGAATATGGATATGGGCGTTAATGTGTAACAGATAAAATAGGTTAATCGTGCCAAGTCTTTAACAACACCTTCTCATAACACCCACGAGTGAGCTAAAGGAAATACTCACAACACACATATATGAGGATACAAACAAAAATATTTGACTTGGCATTATCGATCGTCATCTCGTATGTGCTACTTACATGACTGATATGTCAATAACTGCATTTTATGAACACCTACTGGAAGTAATGGAGCAAATTATTCTAGTCTACTGAGTGAAGATGGGGTATATACATGCTATGGCTACCACTCTCATAGTGTGCGATGTCGTCTGCCAGTTCTGTTTTACAATGGGTTAACCATAGAGATCCATTCTTGTAATAGAGTCGCAAGTCGACAAATGCTGATACACTAGATTTCCTTTACCAGTCCATCTGAGATCCCTCATTTAGCAAGTAAAAATTACTGATACAGACAAACTTTCTTAGGTAAAATGGTAGTTCTGCGACATTAAACAAAAGCACCCAGCCATACTGTGTTTATTATATAATCATGCTGGTGAAAGTTTATGGACTTTCACACCACAATATTCATTTTGAGGTGTAGTTATAAGACACGTAGGCACCGTAATGACTAGTGTTCGTATGTACTTTTCGATTTCCCCACGTGTATTACTTTATGTTGACTAAGACACAAATCAGTGTTCGTATTCTGTGTCGTTAACTTCATAACTCCTCTGCCAAATAATTGAAAGACAAATATATACGAGGGACTTCAGGAACTAAGTTGCCCAAGACATCCCTCACTAAGACCATTGTGCAAGAAGAGTGGCGCGTTGTCAGAAGAGAGTGCAAGTTCTAGGTTCCCTGCAGACACTGTTCTGCTGCAGTGGGTCAACAGGTGCATCTCAGTGTGTAATGGAATGCTGCTGCAAGTGGAAACATACTCCAAAGTACATGAGACAGTATGCTTAAAATGCATGCTGATTCACTGTGAAATTTGGTGGTGTATGGACCAAACGCAATGTCACGTTCTCCCACTGTGAAATGGCGCCAAAAAATTGACGAAGGCCGCACAGACGTTGGTAATGCAGGTTGGGTAGGCAGTCCATCTACATCGACTGCAGATGAGAATGTGTAGGCAACCAGAGAACAGATTCGCAGCAATCGCAGATTTTCCAACGCTGAGGATATTCACACTGTGACACAAAAATAGCACTGTGATCACAAGAAAATTAATATAATTGAGAAAGTGACTTTTGGTTGACTGTTCTGACCATTGCTTACAGACAATTTGTGACTATGTTGAATAATAGTACCGTATATATGTGTCACTCTGAACAGTATCCAGTAAAAGTTTCTTGGCCTCCCATAATAATGTGTAGCTTCCTTGTTGAAGTCTCCTTTCACAATAAGAAATGCATACACATTAACAATCTTGATTATAGTTTTCCTTGGGATATGGTCACAAAACACAAATTTCTATGTGATATAAATACCGTTTGAACAGGGAGCGAGCCGGCCGCGGTGGTCTCGTAGTTCTAGGCGCGCAGTCGGGAACCGCGCGATTGCTACGGTCGCAGGTTCGAATCCTGCCTCGGGCATGGATGTGTGTGATGTCCTTAGATTAGTTAGGTTTAAGTAGTTCTAAGTTCTAAGGGACTGATGACCACAGCAGTTGACTCCCATAGTGCTCAGAGCCATTTGAACCATTTTTTTGAACAGGGAGCGAGAGAGAGAGAGAGAGAGAGAGAGAGAGAAAGGGAGAGAGAGAGACGAAGAGAGAGAAGAGAGACAGAGAGAGAGAGAGAGAGAATCAAAGGAGGTAGGGCGCACAGTAGTATAAAGTGGGTTCTATGCGCTTTTGTTTGTGTGGGTTGCATAATTTCAGTGCCAAATACCCTCCACCCTCCCTACACCTCCCCTTAAGCTATTGTTATGATAATTGATTCATGATCCATGGGGTTAATTTATGACCCCCTGAGGATAATCCAGCCTTCTGAGAACACCCCACCCCCCTCCCCCCCGCCTCTCCCCACAACCTCCAACTCGTCATTCTCCAACTCTTATGGGAAAAAGATACTTTTTTTCCATCCCTCCCTCGTTCAGTTCAGAGCCACTTTTCCCCTCATGTGAAATAACCCAGCTCTCCCCTGATCCCCCACTTCCCTCCACCCCCTCCCTCACATGAAAATTGAAAGGAAAAAGACACACTGTGTACTGAGCTGCTGGAGAGGAAGGACCTCACAAAACAAATGTCAAATAAATGTCAATTGACATAAAACTATTTTGAGCGACTCAACTGGCATATTCTTTATTTCAGTTTGTAAGAGACACAGGTCCTCCCTTCACCACCCCAACTTGTGTCTGCAAACCCTACTGTCACTTTCCACGACATAAAATGTGTAAGTATGAGGTATGGTATGGACTGAAGCGCTTTATATTAGCCACCATTTTGGGACACCTGCACGTAAATCAGCTGACTGGGCACTGGGCACAGACGCCACTGGCACTAGGTGGAGCACCGTATGCTGAGAGCGGAAACATGTGGGCTAATAGCACATTTCGGGTTTGCGTGTGCCGCTACCGTCATCATGTGACGCCTGATGCAACTGCCACAAGACAGTAAATGTGAGAGGCACCCATCCTCCACACCATACGTAGACTCACTGGTTGGGGCTAGACAGCCTTTTGCAGTGAAAACACTGTCGGAAGCTGGACAGTCCTCTGACGATAGCCCCACACGCCAATACTGGTACGAGTGGATGCATGTGCGTACCCATCTGTGGGGCCTCCCTTTGTTCTCACAGCCTCTAACAAAGCATCAAGAGATGGCATTTCTTTGATCAGGAAATTCCAGACTCTCCCTCTCAAGTGGTTGCTTCCTGTTTGTGTGAACACATGCATGAAACAATGTGCCCAGACACGCAGAATATTGTGTTCCCACTGACTAATGCCCTACTTCTACTGCAAGAGTGCCTGGAGCCACAGCTGCACCAGCCAGTAAAGGTCTATAGACCAGTATAAGCATTGACTGTGCTGGAAATTCTGCACCCATCCCCGATATGCACATGCCAGCAGTATCAAAGGCTCACATTCCCGAGAGACTGTCACCATGACAGCCAGGGCATCAACCATTCAGTTTACATCAGGAGAATAATCGTCCAGCGCAAGCAATCACCTTATTGAATCTTCTCATAAAACATACGAGGGTTGGAACTTAAATAGTGGCAACTATTTTTTCACAACCAATACAAAAGAGTTACATGTTTGCACCAGTTACTGTCCTTCAAAGTAGTCACCAGCGTTGTGTAGAACCCATAGCCAGCGATGTCGATGGCGTAGTAGCCTATAACGTTAGCAGCTCGAGCTGTATGAGCCTGCGCATTGTCATACAAAATGATTGGTGGATTGCGCAGAAAATGTCGCCGCTTCTTTTGGAACGACCATCAATGCACAGTATTACTGTTCATTTTTAGAGCATCACCTGCGAGCAGCTTTGCGAAAGAAGCGGCGACACTTTCTGCACGCCCATCCACCATTTTGCACGACAATGCGGGGGCGCATACAGCGCAAGCTGTGGCTGCTCTATTCGTCCAAGTGGCGACGCTCGCGGCTGAACAGCGAACTAACTAGGTTGCCGGTTGAGCAGCAACAGAAGATGATGTGTGTGTGGCATGAGAAGACTCAACACGGTAAATGTTTTGCCGGACGATTATTCCCCACATGTAAATTGATCGGTTGATGGCTTGGCTTTCACAATGACAGTCTCTCCGGTCTCTGAGCGTCTGGTACGGCCAGCGTTTGGATACTGGGAGATGTATGCATGCATGGCCAATGCGCGTGGGGCTCCCGTCAGGTCGGCAGGTTGCGCGAGCTTCTCGGTCATGAGTCTGTGCATTCGGAAGGTTATTTTGGTCAGATATGTCTAGTGTAAGGTGGTGTGGTGGTGGTGGTGGATCTTTCAGCATGTGGAGGAGACTACTTGTGTTCTAAAATCTCGGTGCACACAAGACCTGAGATATGTTTGGCGCTACGATGTATTTGTAGCTGAAATTTAATTACTTGATTTTAAGAACGTGGGTGCGTCACTCTCAAACGTTTTGTTACGAAGAAGCATCATTGTAAGATGACGATGACTGTTGGAAGCGATCTTTTTCCTAATTTGGCACCTGCACATTGTTGAACACACAATCATAACATGTAGGCTTTCACGGCCAACGTCTTCATCAATTCAAACATCCGGGATAAGAGACGAGTCGAGCAGTAGAAATTCTTCCTACTGACTTCCGTTACCAACTGCGGGCAATATCTTCCGACGTGAGCCAACGACTGACTGATAGGCCGCGGAGGTCCCGTTTATACACTCCTGGAAATGGAAAAAAGAACACATTGACACCGGTGTGTCAGACCCACCATACTTGCTCCGGACACTGCGAGAGGGCTGTACAAGCAATGATCACACGCACGGCACAGCGGACACACCAGGAACCGCGGTGTTGGCCGTCGAATGGTGCTAGCTGCGCAGCATTTGTGCACCGCCGCCGTCAGTGTCAGCCAGTTTGCCGTGGCATACGGAGCTCCATCGCAGTCTTTAACACTGGTAGCATGCCGCGACAGCGTGGACGTGAACCGTATGTGCAGTTGACGGACTTTGAGCGAGGGCGTATAGTGGGCATGCGGGAGGCCGGGTGGACGTACCGCCGAATTGCTCAACACGTGGGGCGTGAGGTCTCCACAGTACATCGATGTTGTCGCCAGTGGTCGGCGGAAGGAGCACGTGCCCGTCGACCTGGGACCGGACCGCAGCGACGCACGGATGCACGCCAAGACCGTAGGATCCTACGCAGTGCCGTAGGGGACCGCACCGCCACTTCCCAGCAAATTAGGGACACTGTTGCTCCTGGGGTATCGGGGAGGACCATTCGCAACCGTCTCCATGAAGCTGGGCTACGGTCCCGCACACCGTTAGGCCGTCTTCCGCTCACGCCCCAACATCGTGCAGCCCGCCTCCAGTGGTGTCGCGACAGGCGTGAATGGAGGGACGAATGGAGACGTGTCGTCTTCAGCGATGAGAGTCGCTTCTGCCTTGGCGCCAATGATGGTCGTATGCGTGTTTGGCTCCGTGCAGGTGAGCGCCACAATCAGGACTGCATACGACCGAGGCACACAGGGCCAACACCCGGCATCATGGTGTGGGGAGCGATCTCCTACACTGGCCGTACACCACTGGTGATCGTCGAGGGGACACTGAATAGTGCACGGTACATCCAAACCGTCATCGAACCCATCGTTCTACCATTCCTAGACCGGCAAGGGAACTTGCTGTTACAACAGGACAATGCACGTCCGCATGTATCCCGTGCCACCCAACGTGCTCTAGAAGGTATAAGTCAACTACCCTGGCCAGCAAGATCTCCGGATCTGTCCCCCATTGAGCATGTTTGGGACTGGATGAAGCGTCGTCTCACGCGGTCTGCACGTCCAGCACGAACGCTGGTCCAACTGAGGCGCCAGGTGGAAATGGCATGGCAAGCCGTTCCACAGGACTACATCCAGCATCTCTACGATCGTCTCCATGGGAGAATAGCAGCCTGCATTGCTGCGAAAGGTGGATATACACTGTACTAGTGCCGACATTGTGCATGCTCTGTTGCCTGTGTCTATGTGCCTGTGGTTCTGTCAGTGTGATCATGTGATGTATCTGACCCCAGGAATGTGTCAATATAGTTTCCCCTTCCTGGGACAATGAATTCACGGAGTTCTTAATTCAATTTCCAGGAGTGTATATAGCTCATGGAGGGCACTACCACTCGCCACGGGCTATCGACAGTAAAACTATCTCTGACTAACGTCATTACTCTCGATGAAAGGTAATCGACTGTCACATCTTTGCTACAAAGCCGACCGCCATATCTTACGCCTTCTTCCTTTCTGTTAAATAAATTCTGATGGTTATAAATCTCTATGGACGCTCTGTGTAAGTGCCTAATAATGCGATATCTTAGCTTTCACACTCATTTCCCTAAATTTTATTTCACGATCACCGTTTTCAGAAACATGTTCCGCTACAGCCGTATTGTTGAAGTGCCCCAGACGACAGTTCCATTTGTGTTAGGTTAGACGTGTATTAACACTTCTTTTCGTTGTTCTAATATAAATCTTTCCACAACCACACGGAATTATACATACCCCAGGTATTGCAAAAAGATATCGTGCACCTTTCGCTAATCTTCTTGGTAGGTCTAAAGGTTGTTTCAACTCGAAACTTGATAGTAAATTTGCCAATACGGTCCGTAATATTGTGGATAAATGGAAGGAAAACTTTCTCAGCGGACGGTTGTTGTTGTTGCAGGTTATCGTACACTTTTTTTCTGGGATAGACTGCTCGATCTATTGCATTATCAGTGTATCCAATTTTCTTAAAAGCTGTTCGCAAATGATTTAGGTCCTCTTGGAAGTAAACTGGCTCGCATATTTTATTAGCCCTGTCCACCAATGTTTTAATAATACCTCTCTTCTGCCTATGATGATGGTTTCAATCGTTACGGAGCTACCGATCGGTATGTGTATCTTTCCTATATACCTTATGACCTAAAGTCCGATCTGCCCGTTGAATTACCGAAACATCCAAAAAATCGAGCTGTCCGTTATTTTCTGTCTCCATAGCAAATTGTATATTTGAGTTAATACTATTTAAATGAGCCAAGAAACCATTCGGTTCCTTTTCTCAATTATTACATGTCACAAAAGTGTCATCTACATACCGATCCCACTTCAAATGACTTTTATTGGCTGACTGCTGCACTTGCCGTTAAAAAATTCCATAAAAGTATCAGCAACATCTGGACTTGTCACTTCTTCAATTTCTTCACAGAACTCATTATTATACTGAAAAACAAGTTGTGGATAGGTAATGTCGAAACAATGCTACTATATCAGCAGGAAAGATATCATCGTTGTAAGAAATAGTTTTGTTAATTGGCACCATGGTGAACAGGGGTACAACATCAAAAATGACAAGGATATCACTTGGGCTGACAGTAATCGCCCTCAGTTCTTCAGGTACGTAACAATTAATTTGATACAATAGTGGAAATGGACTATTTCCCGCGATTTTAGATATTGCAATTGTGTGCTCCCTCTTAGTCCCCCAGCAGTAGCCAATAGGAGCACAACAATAGTCTGAGGAAGGATGAAAATCTCAGTCTGTGTGTTTGGGCTTGCTGCTTCATGCATGTATTCACACAAACAGTAAATAACTACTTCAGAGGGAGAGACAGACACAGAGAGAGACGGCTGGGGGAGAGACAAACAGGAAGAGACTTTGGAATATCCCAGTCAAAGAAATGCTGCCACCTGGTACTTCGTTCGGGGCTGCGAACACAAACGGAGGTCCCTCGGGCAAGTAGGCAGGTGCGTCTGCTCAGAACGGCGGTTCATGATGCCGGGCTGTGCCGCCGCCAACAGTGGTTTCTCTGTGGCAGGCTGTACGCCCCTAGACAGAGGTATCTCTGTGGCAGTGTGGAGGATGTGTACCTCACACAAGACTGCTCTCACGGCAGTTCGGTCGGCCGCCACGTGGCGATGCTAGCGCGCACAGTTGCAGAAAACGCCATTAGCCCAAAGGCTTCCGTTGGAAACTGAGCTGTCAGCACTCACTGCTCCACCTGCTGCTGGAGGCGCCCAGCTGTCAGACGCAGGAAAATGCGTGCCCAGTGTCCGTTGTTCTGTTTACGGAGTTTAGTCTCACGATCTTGTAAGGGAAAATTCATTCAATCAACAGCTGCTCAATTGTTTTGTTGTGTTTCCTTTCGTTTACTAAGTCAGTCAGTCAGGCTGCAGCTCTCTGCTGATGAACATCTTTTCTTCATAGCATATTTATTTCATTGCGTGCCTGTTGCTCTGTTTAATAGATGTAATCTCACATTTTTGTAAGGGTGAATCTATTCTGTCTATAGTGCAGTAGTTGCTCACTATATTGCTACGTAGCTCATTAACGCATCAGCGTCCATTGGTGACACATCAGAAGGATAGCAAGTTGCATATCTGAGATTCTGCTCACATTTATAGTTCACTTCCACAGTTAGTCTTGCTGTGATGATTAGGAGGTGCGCTTGCTGTATGTGGACATAGGAGAAGCGAAATGCTGAATGTACTTATGGCTATGGTCAGGCACCTTCAAGCTTCTGCCCAGAATGTAGTGGTGGCAGAGAATCTGGCATGTTCCGTAGGACATCTCAGGTGAGCCCCCGGACTCTGCTGGGGCAGCTCCTAGTCTATCCAATCAAGTGGAATTGCCCTCACAGGAGGGTGAGTGGTGGGTGGGGCCATGTTTGCACAGCTCAACGTGGAGGGCCAATGTGGAGACCGGACATCAGCCTTGGCCATTCAGTCCCTGAGTGGATATGTGGCGGCTACTTCAGTAAGGTCCACGCAGGCACGTGATGGGAGACTTTTTTCTGGTTATCTAGTTATCGTTAGATGTGTAATGGAGCCCGTTGGACAGATAGCAACCAGGGCTGGAAAAAAGCCAGTGTGCACTTGGTATGCCTGCCAGGGGCCTCATCCAATATGTGGAGGTGGCCCTGCTCGTGTTTATCGAGATTGCAGTGTGCAGTCGTCTGCAAATTGTGACCCACATCAGCAGTCATATCGTCTGTCGCATGCGTTCAGAGGCCATCCTTAGTTCATACAGACAGCTGGTAGAGTGGCGAATTCTCCTGGACTCAGATGAGGGGAGCAAGCAGAGCCCGGAGTTTGCAGCATTGTTCCCAAAGTTGATCGGAATTCTTTGGTTTGGATCCGATAGAAGGTTTCGTCGGCTCTGTGACAGTGTTGGCTTCAGATTCCTAGACCTGCCTTATTGGAGAGGAATTTGCAGTACTCCCCTCGATAGGTCAGTGGTGCACTAGATAAAGGAAGCAGCTACTCAGGTAGCATAGCACTTATGGAGTGCACATGAGGGTTTTTTAAGCTAGATGGTAGTTTGAAGTGTTCTGATGGATCACACCAGTCGATACACAGCAAGGGAAGTGAGACTGCGCTTAGAGTAAAGGCACTTCCACTGTCAAAATTTTATCTGTAAACCATAGAACTATTTGTAACAAAGTTCCCAAATTTACTGCCCTCCAGGAGAGCTCTTCCACTAAAATTATTCTTGGGACTGAGAGCTGGTTGAAACCTGACGTAGAAAGCTCTGAGATAATTGATGAGTCATGAAATGCATATTGGAAATACAAATATGAGGTCACAGGAATGCAGTTGACAAAAACATTGTCTCTATTGAGGTCGAAGTGGAATGCGACAGTGAAGTTGTCTGACCGCGTATAACAGGTTAATTGTTGGATGGTTTTACTGGCCACTCGATTCCGCTGTGGCAGTTCTAGACTAATTTAAAGAAAGTCTACGGTCAGCAGCACATAAATGCTGAGATCAAGCAATACTAGTTGGAACGGACTTCAGCTCACCGAGTATAAACTGAGATGTCTATAGGTTCATTGCAGAAGGTACAGATAGATGTGTGAACTACTTTTCAACACATTTCTTGGAGATCTAGCTAAGCAATCCACACACGAACTATGTAAGACCTTGTAGCTATATATAGGCCGGATGCTATTGACAATGTCAGTATAGAAAAGTGGATTAGCGATCATGATGTCATTATAGCAACTATGGTGACGAAAGTTGATAAATCAGTCAAAATGGTTAGGAAAGTGCTTCTGCTAGATACAGCAGATAAGCAGTTGTTATCATTTCACTTAGAGAGTGGATTGACGTCACTTAGTTCCAGTAAGACAGACGTATAGGGATCATGGGCAATGTTGAAGCAGATCGTAAAACGTGGTTTAGAGATATTTTTTGGGGGGAATAAGAATCGCCTTGTATTGCTGCACATTGTTTTATTCCTCTCTGACACGTTTCTCTTTTTCACTTCAGGATGTCATCAGTGGGACCTAGAATGATACAATTTAGTTTTGATGTGTATTATTTGTAGATTACAAAACAGTTCATGTCTCGTTTTCTATGTAAATAAGTGATTGTTTACATTTCTTCTTGTTTTTTGGTTGGCATCTGCATTCCCCTCACCTGGTCACATGTTGGAGGCCGCACTATAGCTATATTTACGAAACACAAGCATGTTTTTATCTTCAAAATTTTTCTCTTCTTACTTTCCATATTGTTTGCACGTATTGTTGTGATGCACTAGAGGTTTTATCGAAAACTGTGGCTTCAAGACGTAACTGCTGTGAGTTCACTATGTGTCTCATCCTGTTTGGTGTGTCTACGTACATACTTCCAACCTAACGAAATATATGCTAAGAAATAACCTTTATTCATATCTGTGTATATATGTATGTGTGTGTATGTGTGTGTGTGTGTGTGTGAGAGAGAGAGAGAGAGAGAAAGAGAGAGAGAGAGAGACAAAGAGAGAGGGAGAAAGAGAGAGAGAGAGACAGAGAGAGAGAGAATATACGTATACAAGGTGACTCACCTAGAATGACGCCGAAAGTATGTCCGCCCCTGTGAGCTGAATGGTCAGCGCGGTGGACTGTCACACCACTGGGACCTGGGTTCAATTCCCGGCTAGGGCATGAGGCTTTCTGCGCTCAGGGAGTGGGTGTTGTGTTATTTTCATCAACATTTCATCCCTATCTCTGACACGCAGGTCGCCTAATGTGGCGTCGAATGCAATAAATACTTGCCCCTGGCGGCCGAACATCTCCGAATGGGCGACTCCCGGCCCACGATGCCGTACGCTCATTTCCATTTTTCCCAAACTATGATAGGAGCTGAGACGTTTGTGGGCCAAAAGTTGCATGGGACAACGAGGGCCGCAGTAGGACTTTGGTTTTTTGTTGCTGAGTGGGGTCGCTTCAGAGATATGAAGGTCAACTTAGATTTTTTAAATGGGGTGCTATAGTATGGTACTTATTTTCCGAAAGCGGCTATCGAAACGAATCCAATTATGTCTAACAACGAAGATCAGAAAGGTGGGATGAACGTCCATTTACAGAAGGTCTTCGAAGTGATGACCATTGATATCAATGAAGCGCTGCAATCTTCTTAACATGGATTGACTGGTATTCCTTATCGCTTCGGCACTTATTGAAGCACATGCTCTGACAATTCTCTCTCGTAAACCGTGCAGATAGTAAATATTCGTCGAATACGGGGTGCCATTGACATGTAAACACCATTCGACGATTTCGCAATACAACGCTAATAGAAACGGTAAGACTAGTATCGTCGAGTCAAGCAAATGTGAATGATGTATTCCTTCGAACAACAAGTCTATGTGCTTCTCATTTATTGAGAACGCCAACGAAACTAAGGGAGAGCTAGAGACTTATACGCTGAAAGATACCGTCAACATACTCACCCTACACGTCGTACATTTAAGTATGTTGTTGTTGTGGTCTTCAGTCCTGAGACTGGTTTGATGCAGCTCTCCATGCTACTCTGTCCTTTGCAAGGTTCTTCATCTCCCAGTACCTACTGCCACCTACATCCTTCTGAATCTGCTTAGTGTATTGATCTCTTGGTCTCCCTCTACGATTTTTACCCTCCACGCTGCCCTCCAATGCTAAATTTGTGATCCCTTGATGCCTCAAAACATGTCCTACCAACCGATCCCTTCTTCTAGTCAAGTTGTGCCACAAACTTCTCTTCTCCCCAATCCTATTCAATACCTCCTCATTAGTTACGTGATCTACCCACCTTATCTTCAGCATTCTTCTGTAGCACCACATTTCGAAAGCTTCTATTCTCTTCTTGTCCAAACTGGTTATCGTCCATGTTTCACTTCCATACATGGCTACAGTCCATACAAATACTTTCAGAAACGATTAAGTATGTGCATGACAAATTGAGAACAAGTGGATATCTGACGCATCGGAAACATGTACTGGCAAAGGAAAGATACTGACGAGGAAACGGAAATTGGTACTCCTGCCACTGTGCTTCGAGATCCTTCTGTTAGTTCACTTCAAATCGCAAGGAAATCCGGCATGAGGCTTCTGTGGCTGAGCGGTTCTAGGCGCTTCAGTCTGGAACCGCGCTGCTGCTACGGTCGCAGGTTCGAATCCTGCCTCGGGCATGGATGTGTGTGATGTCCTTAGGTTAGCAAGATTTAAATAATTCTAAGTCTAGGGATCTGATGACCTCAGATGTTAAGTCCCATAGTGCTTAGAGCCATTTTGACTGTATGTGTCACATTGAATTCTACAGATGGGCTCAACTTCAGATTCAGAGGGATGAAACATTTATTAATTTGACTTTGTTCACGAACCTTGGATATGTTAATTTAC
Organism: Schistocerca piceifrons; assembly: GCF_021461385.2. NCBI lineage: Eukaryota > Metazoa > Arthropoda > Insecta > Orthoptera > Acrididae > Schistocerca > Schistocerca piceifrons. Next base: position 12,991,300 of record NC_060143.1, read on the forward strand.
ATAACATGCATTATTGGGCAACTGAAAATTCATGTTGGCTGTGGCAAGTTGCACAAGGAAAACCGTGGTTGGTAAATGTATGGATTGGGACTCTGGAGGACAAAATTAAAGGTCCCTATTTCATCGAAGGGAATCTTAATGGTAGGAAGTACACCACATTCCTGTAAGAGACATTAGGTCTCTTATTGGAAGAAATACCTATAGGAACAAGGAACAGAATGGGGTATCAACACGATAGGTTTCCGATATATTTTTCGCTGATGGCTAGAAATGAGTTGCAGAGACAATTCCCAAATCGTTGGATTGGACGTTAAAGAGATGTGTCGTGGCGGTCTCGTTCACCAGACTTCGCCTCTGAATTTTTTCTTATGGAGACTCGTAAAAGACATTGAGACGTCCCAGATATGCGAGAGAGACATGTCGGAGCATGTGCTTCGGTAAGTGCCGATGTGATAAGGAATATCACTCAGTCCATATTAAGAAGATTGCAGTACTGCATTGATATCAGTGATCACCATATAACACTCCTGTCTGCTACTGCTACACCATAAGCTCGAAACTGGAGGCAATTTGCAAAACAGAATTATTTTGTTAGAGTAATAATGGTATAAAGCAACAGATCAGTGCTACCCTCTGAGAGGAATTTTGTTATGTTGACCGTGTTGTACCTAACGGAGGTGGCTTATCGGAAGTGAAAGTCAGAATTACATAAATATTTGAACAGTAACAAACAAAATTTTGCCTAGCTATACTGTTTATAGAATAAGGAAAACGGTCGCCAGCCTAATTAGGCAAGAGAAAGATTAACGTTCTCGTTTAAGGAAGTAGATATAAGTAACTATAACGGATCAACACAACCTATACTTTGTCACACGCGAGTGCAGTGAATTCTTACACGTACATATGTTTACGGTAAGATTGGAACTAACAGAGCAGCAGAAACAATTTGCAAAATTATAACAGATACCGAAACACACTATTACTTTCAGGGCTTGCACAAAGTGAATGGTCTTTATAATATTACTATTAATATGCACTTCTAATACACAAGAGAGACAAACACATAGCAAACATGAGTATATAACGTTTCACAACTGCAGCTTTCTCACTTTTGCTACAGCGAAACACAATGATGACAAAATTGCAAGAAACTGACTCACCTTTTAGAATTTACTACAGACAACAATGTGATCATTTGCTTTATAAGCCTCAGTCTTAAGAACTTTTAATTTTGAAGTTAGCAACAGCACTTTAATAAGCAGTTTTAATAGGAATATTTTCAGCAAACAACATTTACTTTAACTCACTCTCTTGCCACCTTAATTTTAACTTTCTTATTACTATGTTGAAGAGGCATTAATGAGCAAAATATTTGGCTTTAATGTTCTTTTAGTAAGTACATTCGGATATCACTTTAGCTCAAACGGAGAGGAACCTGAGAGGTGTTATGATGAGGAAAAAAAATCAGGGTAGGTACATAAATTCAGATATAAATTACCTTATATTTGAGCAAATTAGCACATCCAGTAAGCTGATCCTTCACTGTACATCATTATAGTATTGCGTTACAGTGATTGCGCAACGTGGTGGCAACTGCTTGTTGGTAGGTGGATTCGCAGACAGAATTGCTGGACTCTGTCAGTTCTTGGTGGCGACGACAGATACAAATTCCAGAATAGTTCCAGCTATTTATCCATCCATCCGAGGCATTGGAAAGTAGCAGAAAAAGCCTCTCTCGGAACCAGCACAATATGCATCTTTTACGTGGCAGTGCACAGTTTAGTAGATCGTCCCTGAATCGTAGCTCGTCCCCGACTGACTATCAGTTCCACCTTTCCTACCTAGGCCAGCCACAGTTTGCGCGCGCTACACAGTTCCGTTCCCGAGGGGAACCACAACAACTTTTACATATAGAATAACTAAGAGCCCTAAGTGAGGATCAGCAGTTTACATAACAGTAAACAATCATTTTAAACAGAACAGAACATTTGCACATATAGACATTCCTACAAAAAATTATTCACACAAAATTAAATTAAATACAGTAAGTTTTGTTCCCTCCAAATGGGACAAAGCATTTAAACGACTGATACACTAAATTGCATAGAACCAAACCATGACATCCAAGTTTGTGCAAAGAAAGAAATATACAGTTTTATGTTATCGATTCAATCACACACATTTACAGAAGCTCAGCGATGTAACATTAAATGAAACAAAAGCGAAATAAATCAGTACAGCATTAGAGCTATGGTGTTACAACCACTTCGAGCACCTTCTGTAAATGGACGTTCAGGCCACCTTTCTGACCTTCGTTGACCTTCAAAAACCTTAATGTTACACATAATTTTATTCGTCTCGATAATCGCTATCAGAAAATAAGTACCAAACTGTACCAATAGCATCCTATTTAAAGAAACAAAGTTGACTTTCATATTTCTGAAGCAACCCAACCTATCAACAAAAAACCAACGTCATATTATGGCACCTCATTGTTCAGCTCCTATCATACTTTTGGAGTTATTCTTGATGGCAATAGTTAGTCACTCAGCCTATATATATATAAAATTCCTTTTGAGGGGTGGGGATGTTGATTGTTATTCAGTGTGTTTTGGTATTAGCTGATTTGAGTTTTTGTTTAAATGTTTTGAATAGAGGATCATGAATGGAGAGAGGTTTGGTGATATTATTATGATGATAACATTGATCTTTTGTAGCTTTAGTGTATTACTTTCTCTATTAGTGTAAACAATGAGTCGTTTATCATGTATACTTGATCACTCTACAGGGTTTTCTTTTCTGCTTTGGTTTTCTGTATGTGGTAATTTTCTTGCAGGGTTCGGTTGTTTTCTATTTTTGATTCTAATTATTTTCATGTCGTCTTCTCCAATGGTTCGTTTATGATTGCGTTCCATTAGGTGTTCTGCAAATGTGGAGTGGTTTGTCCCACACTTCCAGGCTGTCATGTGTTCTTTGTATTCGACGTCGTATGTTCTGAATGTTAGTCCTATGCATTTGCCATCACAAGTGTTACACTCCAATTGATATACACCTGCTTCCTGGTACGTCTCCGTTTTTTGTCAGTTTTTGGTTCTATTTTTGGATAGAATTATCTTTTTTATCCATTATGTTTATTCCCTGTCTATTGAAAATGTTGATGATTTCATACATGAGCTTGTGTTTTTATGTCACTGTGCACTATCTTGTGTTTTCTCTTACATTTTTCTGATTATTCTCTGTAGTAGTTATGGTGCTGAGCGTTTGTGCTTGGTTCTGTTATGATCTTGTCAATGATTTTGTACTTTCTGCTTTTTTTTACTTTTAATTTTGCTGTTTAGGTTTGTGATTATGCTTCTACTGTAATCATTGTTTTGGGCTACATGTATAGTTACGTCAAATTCTACATCTACATCTACATCTACATTTATACTCCGCAAGCCACCCAACCGTGTGTGGCGGAGGGCACTTTACGTGCCACTGTCATTACCTACCTCCCTTTCCTGTTCCAGTCACGTATGGTTCGCGGGAAGAACGACTGTCTGAAAGCCTCCGTGCGCGCTCTAATCTCTCTAATTTTACATTCGTGATCTCCTCGGGAGGTATAAGTAGGGGGAAGCAATATATTCGATACCTCATCCAGAAACGCACCCTCTCGAAACCTGGCGAGCAAGCTGCACCACGATGCAGAGCACCTCTCTTGCAGAGTCTGCCACTTGAGTTTGTTAAACATCTCCGTAACGCTATCACGGTTACCAAATAACCCTGTTACGAAACGCGCCGCTCTTCTTTGGATCTTCTCTATCTGCTCCGTCAACCCGATCTGGTACGGATCCCACACTGATGAGCAATACTCAAGTATAGGTCGAACGAGTGTTTTGTAAGCCACCTATCCTTTGTTTTTGGTAGCACCGTATTGAGTCTATGGAGAATGTGTCGAAGTGATGCTTGCTATTGTGAACGGGGATGGTTCGAGGATGTAAACATAGCAGAAATCAATGTAGTTTAGTTTCGTAAACGGAATTGTAGTGCGACGCCCAGCATGTGACCTGATAAGAGGAAACGCTGATGCAAGCCAAAAACACGAAGAACTGTAAGGAATCACTTATTTACTTAAAACCAGAAGTGAACTGTTTCACAATCTACAAAAATACGTATCAAAACGAAACTGTATCATTCTGCGATTCCACTGATGTTGCCGTGAAGTAAAAATTGTGAAACCCGTCTCGGAGAAATGAAATACAGTACAGCAAGAAGAGGTGGATTTTATTTACAAAACAAATATTTTTGTGCTTGTTGCGGAGGTTAGCCACTCAAACAAACAAGTGGTCTAGAGTTATGTGCATAGTAAGCGGATGAAGGATGGGAAAGACCCTTCATGTGTAATAACTAAATTTGGAAGATGCTGAAGAAGCAGAGGCTGCTGTACTCAAAAGAGAACGCACAAATGACGGTAAGCAAAGTTTCGTAGAGATCCTTGCGTCTTTCAAAAGTTCTATGCGCAAAGAATTGAACAGCTACAGCCGTCATACCTTTGCAAAAGATGTGGCAGAGAACCCGAGAAAAATCGGTAAGCGGGTCTAAGGCTCCGTTCAGTCCCTTTTTGACCAGTATGGTGTGGCAATTGAAGACAGAAAAACGGAAACTGAAGTTTTAAATTTTGCTTTCAAGAAATCGTTCATGCAGGAGAATCGTCATTCGACCATCGGACCGACTTCCGGGAGGACGGCTCACAGACGTAGAGAAACAGCTGAAAGATTTGAAAGCAAGTAAGCCAACAGGTCCCGATGAATTCCCAGTTAGGTTTTACAAAGGGTATTATACGGCATTAGTCCCTTGCATTTATCGCGAATCTCCCGCCCATCACAAAGCAGTAAGTGACAGGAAAAACGCAGGTGACAACTGAATATAAGGAGAGCAAAAGGACGGATCCGTAAAATTACGGCCAATATCGCTAACTTCAATTTGCTTCAGAATCTTTGCACACATTTTTAGTTTGAATATAATAAATGTTCCTGAGACCGAGAAACTTATGTCCACGGATCAGTATTGTTTTAGAAAGCTTAGTTTGTGTGTAGCAGTAATAATAGTACCTTTATTCATCTATAGATGTTTTACAAGGATATAGGAAGTGTCAAAGTATTTACAAGTTTAGACCAATTAAATATAAGCTAATTCGTATACACATATATTTACAGACTTCTAGTTAGAGACAGTAATTAGATTAACTCCTGGAATACAATACTTTTTTACAGATAACTTATTAAATAATGTAATGCCACATTGTCACTCATATCCCACTATCAGTCACTGAACACACTATAGAGACATTGTATCACAACACTACACACACACAAACACACACACTGCTGATTTCTGGGCCATTTTCTGTACCACAACTTCCTATTTGCTATCCTGAAAAACTGAGTCAGCGTCCCTCTATAATGAGTGAGATGTTGAGTTCAGAAAGAAGAAGAGGTGTTAGTGTTGTACAATGCATAGCTTCGGGGTACGTTTGTCTAGAAAAGGAAAAAAGAAGTTAAAACCATAGTGTGATGGTGTTATGTGGAATGTTTGGTGTTTTATAATCATTATTATTATTTATTTGTATAACATTTTCTTACCAAGCCCCTACTCTGTTTTATCTAAGTAATCCTTCAGTGTATAAAATGTACTGCATAACACGTACCTTTTAGCTGCCTTTTTAAATAAGTGTATTTTTGCAGTTTCTTTTATCTCTTTTGGTAATTATTTTACGGTTTTATTCCTTGGTAGAAAACGCTGTTTGGAGTTTTATGTTCATTATTTCTTGGAAAATATAAGTTGTGTCTAGCTCTTGTTCCATGGTCGTGGACAGAACTGTTTGTGCAACAATTACCAATGTTATTTTTGACGTGTACAACTGACTGGTAAATTATTCATATTGAGCAGTTAAAATCGCCAGTTTTTTGAACAGATTTTTACAATGAGCTGAACAACCATTTTTGGTTATAATTCTTATGGCTCTATTCTGGAGTTTGAAAACTGTTTTCAAATTTGTTTCTCAAAAATGATTGTTGTAGCTAAGAATTGAGTGTACACATGAATAGTATCTAACTAAAAGACATTGCATGTTACATACTGATGATACGATTGTCAAGGGCATAACATGCTGATGACATTCTACTTGTAAGTACCTTTGGGTTCAAACCGCTTCAACTGAGAATCAAAATTCATTCCTAGAAATTTTGCATTTCGTACACAGTCTCTAGAAGTGCCATATACATTTAATTTAACATTGTCATTTTCACTCTTCAAACTGAAATCCATGACATTAGTTCTCTTTATGTTCACTTTATTTCTTATTGATCAATTTTAAGTTCCTTGAGAGCTTCATTTGCTTCCTCTGCACCGAGTACTCTTGTTTTCTCAGTGACCATAATATTGCTGTCATTAATGAAGAGAATTTGTTCAACCATGAGTAAAACTACTGTGAAAGTCATTGATGTATATCATGAATAGTATTGGTCCTAATATGCTACCTTGCAAAACCCCTATATCTGTGTATCTATTGCTTCTGATGAATGTTTTACTAAATGTTTAGATGTATTTGATGTATGTGTTATCTCTACTCTTTGTACCCTATCTTCTAGGTATGCCAGTCATTAGCTGCCCCTCTTATTCCTAATGCTTCTATTTTATTTAATAGAATCTTGTGGTCAACTATATAAAAAGCCCTAGAAAGATCCAAAAATATGCCTCTGACACACTCATCTTTGCCAAGAGCATCGAGTACAACCATTGTAAATTCTACTATGGCTGACTCCGTATTTTTTCCACTTCGGAAACCAAATGGTGATTTGCTTAAAAGATTGTATTCATTCAGGCAATTCATTAATCTGTCTTCCATATTGCTTCTATTATTTTTGAGAATTGTGACAGCAGGGAAATGGGCCAGTAATTTTCTATGTCTTCTGCATCACATTTCTTAAGCAAAGGCACAACTCTTAACTGCACTGGAAATGTCGCTGATGTGTAGGATTCATTTATTATATTTGTTACGGCGCCCTGTATAATCTCTATGCATTGTTTCAGTACACTGATTGGTACTTCATCTAAGCCTACTGACCTTTTTTTTTAGTTTTTGAACAGTTTTATTGACTTCATTCACTGTGGTTTGAAGTAACATCACCATATTTAGTGCGACATTATTTACAGGTGAATATTTGTTTTGGGGAAGTTTTGCTGTAACTTCTCTGAAATACTTGAAAAATAATCATTTACATAGTTTGCTAAGTGTTGTGGATCATTTATTATCTTATTCCCTCCTGGAGCAGTGTGTTATTCTGTGTTTCTCTGCCTTTCCCCATTTCCTTTTTTATAACATCGCAGATTGCTTTGCTTTTATTCTCTGCATTGTACAGGGTGTTACAAAAAGGTACGGCCAAACTTTCAGGAAACATTCCTTACACACAAATAAGGAAAATATGTTATGTGGACATGTGTCCGGAAACCCTTAATATCTATGTTAGAGCTCATTTTAGTTTCATCAGTATGTACTGTATTTCCTCGATTCACCGCCAGTTGGCCCAATTGAAGGAAGGTAATGTTGACTTCGGTGCTTGTGTTGACATGCGACTCATTGCTCTACAGTACTAGCATCAAGCACATCATTACATAGCATCAACCGGTTAGTGTTCATCAAGAACGTGCAATGTTTACAAATGCGGAGTTGGCAGATGACCATTTGACGTATGGATTAGCACGGGGCAATAGCCATGGCGCGGTACGTTTGTATCGAGACTGATTTCCAGAACGAAGGTGTCTCGACAGGAAGACGTTCGAAGCAATTGATCGGAGTCTTAGGGAGCACGGGACATTCCAGCCTATGACTCGCAACTGGGGAAGACCTAGAACGACGAGGATACCTGCAGTGGACGAGGCAATTCTTCGTGCAGCTGACGATAACCATAATGTCAGCGTCAGAGAAGTTGCTGCTGTACAAGGTAACGTTGACCACGTCACTGTATGGAGAGTGCTACGGGAGAACCAGTTGTTTCCGTACCATGTACAGCGTGTGCAGGCACTATCAGCAGCTGATTGGCCTCCACGGGTACACTGCTGCGAATGGTTCATCCAACAATGTGTCAATCCTCATTTCAGTGCAAATGTTCTCTTTACGGATGAGGCTTCATTCCAACGTGATCAAATTGTAAATTTTCACAATCAACATGTGTGGGCTGACGAGAATCGGCACGCAATTGTGCAATCACGTCATCAACACAGATTTTCTGTGAACGTTTGGGCAGGCATTGTTGGTGATGTCTCGATTGGGCCCTATGTTCTTCCACCAACGCTCAATGGAGCACGTTATCTTGATTTCATAGGGGATACTCTACCTGTGCTGCTAGAACATACGCCTTGATAAGTACGACACAACATGTGGTTCATGCACGATGGAGCTCCTGCACATTTAAGTCGAAGCGTTCGTACGCTTCTTAACAACAGATTCGGTGACCAATGTATTGGTAGAGGCGGACCAATTCCATGGCCTCCACGCGCTCCTGACCTCAACCCTCTTGACTTTCACTTATGGGGGCATTTGAAAGCTCATGTCTACGCAACCCCGGTACCAAATGTAGAGACTCTTCGTGCTCGTATTGTGGACGGCTGTGATACAATACGCCATTCTCGAGGGCTGCATCAGCGCATCAGGGATTACATGCGACGGAGGGTGGGTGCATGTATCCTCGCTAACGGAGGACATTTTGAACTTTCGCTGTAACAAAGTGTTTGAAGTCACGATGGTACGTTCTGTTGCTGTGTGTTTCAATTCCATGATTAATGTGATTTGAAGAGAAGTAATAAAATGAGCTCTAACATAGAAAGTGAGCGTTTCTGGACACATGTCCACATAACATATTTTCTTTCTTTGCGTGTGAGGAATATTTCCTAAAAGTTTGGCCGTACCTTTTTGTAACACCCTGTATATTACTTTGTCATTAAATGACTTTTTACAGAAATTAGCACCTTCCTATAGATCTTTTTGTATCTATGATAGAAATTTAAGAATTCTGGATCACTGCGACCCTTTTTCATGGCACTGAGGTATTTAAGTGTTTGTAAGAAGTTCTTAATACCTGTTGTTATCAATCTGTTTTTGTGAGATGTTGAAACAGACATGCATACTTTTGAAAATGTCTTTTCCAGGTTGAATGTAAATAATGTGGAGAATTTAGAATATTTCACATTCACATTGGTTTCCTTATACACTTCATCCCAGCTTTTTTTTGCTAGTTCCTTTATTCTTTTATTTTGATTTCTGATAGATGTCGTTTATAGGCTTGTAGTTTAGGGAATGATTCGGTGCCTGATTTTACTGTCGTTATTTGACAGAGATGGTCTGATAGTCTGACATCTTTTGCAGTTACATCACATTTTTCCCTGTCCATATTTGTGGCCACATGGTCAGTTACTGATGCAGTCAATGTGGTAACCCTTATTGCACTATTTACCAATAGGGACATGCCAAGACTTTGGAGGATATTTATGATGGTGCTGCTGGATTCATTTATGATATTGGTGTTGATTTTGATGTATCCACACAGAATTATGGTGACCTTCGTACTTGAGGCTTTATCTAGAACTTCTCTTAATTTATTGAAAAAAGTGTCCACACTACCACTGCGGGATCTATACACACATAAAAATCTTAATTTCTTGTTGATATTAAGGCCTGTTAATTCAGTATCTGATATTTCAAAACGTTTGTCTTCACTTGCTGTACTGAGGTCATGTCTTGATTTGAACTGTGTTTCTTTTCAGATATAAATGCGTGATCCTCCACACGTTAAAGCAGTTCTGCAGTAAGAGTTTGCTCTTTCATACGATGATAACACTGCATGTTAGATTTCTGTCTCTCTACACCAGTGCTCAGTAACACAAACTACTGTGCAGTTGAAAGATTGGAGCTCAACTTCTAATAGTTTTATTTTATTTTTTATTCACATGCATGTTTTGAAGGAGGATTGTTAAGTTTGTGAAATGCCTTATGTTACTCTTTCCAATTGTTTGTTTTCTTCTGATATCTGGTATGTGTGATATTTGGAGTGTTAAAATCTGTCTTTTGCATGATTGTTTCGGTATTTTTTAAAGTGCTGGAGATATTCTTTATGCAGGGTAACCTGTTGTCTGGATTTATCCTAAAAAAGACTTGCTTTTCCTACCCATGACAACAGGTTTTGACCATGTGTGGCTCGAGAGCCATCCCCTATACTTTCATGAATCAGCTTTACCAATCTTCCCTTCCCAGTCCTGTTTAGGTGTAGTCCATGCCTAGTGAGACCTTATCTGTTGATAGTCCCGATGGGGAGCACAGAGGCATGAGCAAAGTGGGCTGCCCTCGGAGCCATCCCTAACCCAACACTGTTTCGTCTCATAGCTCCATCAGGGTGTGGCTCATCATGACGTCCGAAAAGCTCAACAAAGTGTAGGTTGATGCCATGAGTCAGGGAAGCTGTCTTGTCCGGGTCACCACATGTATCACATGCCCCATCCGTGTCCAAACTGTTTTTTGCCCCACCCACTATCACTACATGGACCTCTTTTGTAAAGTCCTTACATAAAGACTCTAAGTCCTCTATCACGTGACTTAGCCCTAAAACAGCTTGCACTGTTCTCACATGATATACTGCGAACTATGGATTAAAGGCATCAGGCAGATTTCATATTTCTAGATTCCAGGAAATCATTCAACACAGTGCCTAACTGCACGGTGCTAAGAGAGATACTACCATATGTAATACATTCACAGATACGTGAGAGGTTCCAAGACTTCTTACGTAACAGAAACCAGTACGTTGCCCACAACAGCAAGTGTTCATCAGAGATGAGGGTGTCATCCGAACATTCTCAGAGAAGTGTGACAGGACCGTTGTTGTTCTCTGTGTACGTGAATGATGTGGCGGACTAGATGAGGAGCAATCTGTGGTTGTTTGCTGACGATGCTGTGGTGTGCTATAAAGTGTCAAAGCTGAGTGACTGTAGGAAGTTACAAGATGACTTAAAGTTATAGGTGGTGTGGTGAATGGCACCTAGCTTCAAATGTGGGAAAACGTATGTTGATGCATATGAGTAGGAAAAACAAATGTGTAATGTTCTGATACAGCGTTGATTGTGTACTGCTTGACGAAGTCACGTCGTTTAAATATCCGGTTGTAACGTTATAAGGCGATATGAAACGCAACGAGCGTGTGAGAACTGTCGTTTGAAAGGTGAATGGTTGACTTATGTTTGTTGGGAGAATTTTAGGAAAGTGTGGTTCATCTGTAAAGGAGGCCGCATATAGGGAGCTTATGTGACCTATTCTTCAATACCTTTCGACAGTTTGGGATCCGTACCATGTCAGATTAAAGGAAGATAGCGAAGCAATTCGGAGGCATGCTCCTAGATTTGTTAGCAGTAGGTCTGAATACCACAAGCGACGTTAACGAAGTGAACATGCATTTGAAGCTGACAGATGAATGATTCTACTGCTGTCAACATACACTGTGCATGAGGATCACAAAGATAAGGTACGAGAAATTCGTGCTCATATGGAGGCAAATAGATAGTCGCTGTTCTCTATTTGCGAGTGGAACAGAAAAGGAAATGACTAGTAGCAGTAAAGACTACCATGTGCCACACACGATATGGTGGCTTGGGGAGATGTATGTAGATATAGATGTAGAGGGGACGATACAGCTGGAGGATTTCCCAGGAAGGGGAAAAATGACTCAGAGCTGAATGTGCAGGGGGTTTCTCAGAAGAATGGATTTTCCCCAGGGGTCATAAATGAACTCCACGTGGTCATAAATCAGCCCCAGGGATTCATAAATCAATTAGCACAACAATAGCTTAAGGGAAGAGTGAGGGAGTAATTTGCCCCTGAATGTATGCTTGCCCCCAAAAGCATTCAATCCACACAAACAAAGTGGTGCAGGTACCTCTGTACCGCAATAACCCCTGTTTGGCCACAGAATGTATCATGATGCAGCATACACTTTATTATAATCTGTACTGTAGAATGATAGAATAAGCACTGGTTGTTCAAAGCAGGTACTATAGGGTGATTTCCTGAAATAAGGACTAACTGCTGTAAACAGTTCATGAGAGAATAAGAAGCAAAATAGGTCATATGAACATATGGTCTGAAGAGCATTAAGAGTAACTCCTACATGAAGATGGAGATAAAAGGTCTTTGACAGATCTCATCATCAGGCATGTGACTCACGAGTACGCAGTCGTGCTTGACAATTCCCACCGTCGGTATCAGTTACATCACATGCATTACTTTCGGACATATCTCCCCAGAGACTGTTTGGTTGCTGAGCTGTGCTGGGATGCGTCATCCATCCTATGCTTGTTTGAAGCTACCTTTACAAGAGAAGGTATTGTCTCTCTTCACAAGACCACGCCCCCACCTCTCTCCCAATGTTGACAGCAAAAAGTCGCCATGGTGTGTTGGCAACGAACGATCAACACAGTTTCATCCTCACTGCGTGGGTGAAGATTATTGGCGACTGCTTTGTAGGGCCAGTCATCCTTCCACAATACCTCACACACACAAATCGGGTAATAATTCATTATCTTCTTTGGTAATCTGTTTTCTGTCATTCTGTCAACATGATCCATTTCATTCTATTGTCTTCCACCTTGTTTTCAAAAACTGATTGTATTGTTTCAGGCTTTATATTATCCTTGTTATTACAGCCTCATACATATTTTATGAACTTCATCCCTGCGGGTTGTATATGTGATTTATCTTTTCTTGTTACCATATATGATTTGGGACGATATGCAGGAGTAGGTAGACGATAACTTTACAGAATATTTCATTTGTGTTTCTTTTCCTTTTTTTATTTTTAAAGTTCCTCCAGTTGTTATACAGATAGCTTGATACGAGGGTTGGAACTTTAATAGTGGCAACTATTTATTTACAGCCCGTACAAAATAGATACATGTTTCCAAGTTTTACTGACCCCCAAAGTAGTCACCTGCATCGTGTCTAACCCGTTGCCAGCGATGTTGAAGTCGTAGGATACTCTTAGCAGTCTTAGTTGTGTTGCCAGTTCGAGCGGCGCGCTCTATTGCCCGACGAATTTGTAGCAGTTCTGAAGCGAATGCTGTGAAGTGTTTCCTTCAGTTTAGAAATCGAGTTGAACTCACGAGAGCTTCATTCAGGGGAGTGCTGTCGGTGGTGTAGCACTTAACAGCCACATCAGTCAAACAAATCAGTAACAGCTTACACTCTACGTGCTAGAGCATTGTCCTGCAAAATGATGGTCAGGTCCTGCAGAAAGTGTCATCACTTCTGTCTCTAAGCTGGTCATAGATTGTGTTCCAAACATGAACAGCATAGAGACAGAAGTGAGGACACTTTCTGCAGGACCTGACCATCATTTTGCAGGACAAGGCAACACTGCGTGAAATAATCGCAGAAATCAATCTGGGACATACGAAGAATGTATCCGTTAGGACACTGCGGTGAAATCTACATCTACATCTACATCTACATTTATACTCCGCAAGCCACCCAACGGTGTGTGGCGGAGGGCACTTTACGTGCCACTGTCATTACCTCCCTTTCCTGTTCCAGTCGCGTATGGTTCGCGGGAAGAACGACTGTCTGAAAGCCTCCGTGCGCGCTCGAATCTCTCTAATTTTACATTCGTGATCTCCTCGGGAGGTATAAGTAGGGGGAAGCAATTATTCGATACCTCATCCAGAAACGCACCCTTTCGAAACCTGGACAGCAAGCTACACCACGATGCAGAGCGCCTCTCTTGCAGAGTCTGCTACTTGAGTTTGCTAAACATCTCCGTAACGCTATCACGCTTACCAAATAGCCCTGTGACGAAACGCGCCGCTCTTCTTTGGATCTTCTCTATCTCCTCCGTCAACCCGATCTGGTACGGATCCCACACTGATGAGCAATACTCTAGGTCGAACGAGTGTTTTGTAAGCCACTCCTTTGTTGATGGACTATATTTTCTAAGCACTCTCCCAATGAATCTCAACCTGGTACCCGCCTTACCAACAATTAATTTTATATGATCATTCCACTTCAAATCGTTCCGCACGCATACTCCCAGATATTTTACAGAAGTAACTGCTACCAGTGTTTGTTCCGTTATCATATAATCATACAATAAAGGATCCTTCTTTCTATGTATTCGCAATACATTACATTTGTCTATGTTAAGGGTCAGTTACCACTCCCTGCACCAAGTGCCTATCCGCTGCAGATCTTCCTCCATTTCGCTACAATTTTCTAATGCTGCAACTTCTCTGTATACTACAGCATCATCCGCGAAAAGCCGCATGGAACTTCCGACACTATCTACTAGGTCATTTATATATATTGTGAAAAGCAATGGTCCCATAACACTCCCCTGTGGCACGCCAGAGGTTACTTTAACGTCTGTAGACGTCTCTCCATTGATAACAGCATGCTGTGTTCTGTTTGCTAAAAACTCTTCAATCCAGACACACAGATGGTCTGATATTCCGTACGCTCTTACTTTGTTTATCAGGCGACAGTGCGGAACTGTATCGAACGCCTTCCGGAAGTCAAGAAAAATGGCATCTACCTGGGAGCCCGTATCTAATATTTTCTGGGTCTCATGAACAAATAAAGCGAGTTGGGTCTCACACGATCGCTGTTTCCGGAATCCATGTTGATTCCTACATAGTAGATTCTGGGTTTCCAAAAACGACATGATACTCGATCAAAAAACATGTTCTAAAATTCTACAACAGATCGACGTCAGAGATATAGGTCTATAGTTTTGCGCATCTGCTCGACGACCCTTCTTGAAGACTGGGACTATCTGTGCTGTTTTCCAATCATTTGGAACCCTCCGTTCCTCTAGAGACTTGCGGTACACGGCTGTTAGAAGGGGGGCAAGTTCTTTCGCGTACTATGTGTAGAATCGAATTGGTATCCCGTCAGGTCCAGTGGACTTTCCTCTATTGAGTGATTCCAGTTGCTTTTCTATTCCTTGGACACTTATTTCGATGTCAGCCATTTTTTCGTTTGTGCGAGGATTTACAGAAGGAACTGCAGTGCGGTCTTCCTCTGTGAAGCAGCTTTGGAAACAGGTGTTTAGTATTTCAGCTTTACGCGTGTCATCCTCTGTTTCAATGCCATCATCATCCCGTAGTGTCTGGATATGCTGTTTCGAGCCACTTACTGATTTAACGTAAGACCAGAACTTCCTAGGATTTTCTGTCAAGTCGGTACATAGAATTTTACTTTCGAATTCACTGAACGCTTCAGGCGTTAATCGGCTATGGCAGCAGATGCTAGTGCCTATACTACCAGCACGACGTCGCCTGCAACACATCTCCTGGGTTCGTGAACATATCATTTCGACCCTTGACGGCTGGAATCCCTTGGCCTGGTCAGATGAGTTTCGATTTCAGTTATTAAAAGTGGTGGTAAGGTTCGAGTGTGACGCAGACACCACGAAGCTATGGATCCCAGTCGTCGACAAGTCACTGTGCAAGGTGACGGTGGCTCCATAATGGTGTGGGCTGTGTTCTCGTCGAATAGATTGAGTACTGCGGATGTTCGGCTACTTGGAGACAATCTGCAGTCATTCATGCACTTCATGTTCCGAAACAATGGAATTTTTGTGGATGACAACGTGCCATGTCGCTGGGCCACAATTGTTCGTAATTGGTTTGAAGATCATTCTGAACACTTCGAGCTAATGATTTGGCCACCCGTATGACCCGGCGTCATCGAGAGGTCAGTTCGTGACTGAAATCCTACACTGACAACACATTCGAAATTATGGAGGGCTATAAAGTTGGCATAGCTCTACATTTTCGCAGGGACAGCCAATGACTTTTTGAGTTCATGCTACGTCACGGGAGAAAGGAGGTCCGACGCGATAGTAGGCGGCACCCTGTGACTTTTGTTATGTCAGTGTGAAGGAGACCGCTTGTCAGTGGCTCGATGAAGCATTCCAACGCTTTCATCTCCGGACGACAAGGTGGTGCGACAAACCTCTATTCTTTATCCCATTTCTTCTCTTCTTAAAAAAAAAACAAACGATGTTTTAATGTCCCAAATCAGATATTTGTTTCAGTCACACCACGTAAGCTGCTTAAAAAGCAATGGAAACAATTAGAGGAAAGTAAAAGTCCATCTCCGCCTGCCCGAGGACGGGCAATGGTGCGGGTAGCAATTTGGGATGGGTGTTACCTCTCGGTAAACAGTTCACAGTGTCGAGCGCAGTGGCTGAGAGACTTAACCGGCAGGCAATAAGAAATTAGGCAGTTGGCCATGATAATACTGCAGCAGCGACACATATGATAAGGGTCCCACTCGGTTGGGCAGTATTCTAGTATGCATAATAAAACTGTGATGTAAACAATGCCCTACCAATGAATCAATGTCTGTCACTTGATTTACTTAGTACTGAGCATGTATAGTATTTCCATTTCATGTCACCCCCCCCCCTTTACCAAACTGCTGTAGCCAAGTATCTGTATGAATTTACTGATTCCTGTCCTAACGCAAGTTCATTGCACTCATTGGAAGCTACGTTTCTGCAATTCGTGAACTACATAATTTTATTTTTCTAAATATTTAAACCAAATTTCTAATCTCTTCACCACTTCCAAATCTTATCAATATATCACTGGATACTTGTATAACTTGTGTATACAGTTCTTCATTACAAATAATTGCATCATCTGCAAGAAGTCTGAATTTGTTGCTAACAATGTGTGCCAGGTCATTAATGTACAACGCAAACAGCGAAGCTCCCAACACCTAGGGCTTACATGATCCGGCTTCTATATCTGTCTATATTTCTCCATCAAAGCTTCCTTCCTCAAATCATTCCTTCGGTACATTTGACTGGAGAAGTTAAGGTATCTATAAATGCACACTGAAGAGACGTATTAAAATTTGTACCACGGCCGAAATTCGAACATGGGTCTCTTATTCACTAACTCTTAACGCCATTCCACCACAGTGGCTTTGCACAACTGCATGGACTATCATAGCTCCTCTCCCTCCTCAGTACAAATTCCTGTTAACGCTTCATCCCACTTGGTATTCCCCATAAACTCGCACAGCGCTGCAGAGGCTCTCCTGTTCGAGTTTATGGGGAATACCAAGTGGGCTGAAGCGTTAACAGGAATTTGTACTGAGAAGGGAGGTATGTTAGAGTAGTCCGCGCAGTTGTGCAGAGCCACTGTGGTGGAGTGGCGTAAGAGTTACCGTATCTGTCTAATGAGCTGGACGCAGGATCGAATCTTGGCCATGATACAAATTTTCATTCCTCTCTCCTGCCTATATATGGGGGTTGAAAACGTCTCTGGAACCGTCCATTTTCATTTGAGTAAATTTACGAATGCCAGCAATGAAGCTATCTGTGAAGTAGCAAGAAATCTGCTACTTCAGAAAACACGATTTTAGTACTGATGCGATATTGGTACAATAATTATGTAAGTACTTAAGCCCCTGAAGAAATATCCGACACAGTGGGATCAAGTGTGACGCGAAAGACTCCGATAGTACCGTGTTTCTGTTCACGGCCTTTATATTAGAGTGACATTAAGTTATACGTCAAACTTGAGACCCTTATAATACGGTGGCCTCTACTGTTGATAATGAGCTCCCATATCAGCTTGAAAGCTAAATTTATAACATCGAAGCCTGTTGGTGAAGAAGTAGCCTGACGCTCAAGGCAACAATTCTATTACAGTCCTTAATGAATGCAACTGCTCTGTGTGCGCATACAGGTACGTGAACCTGTAGCAAATATGGCACCCGACACGCCACGTCCATCTGCTTCGCGTTCATATTCGGCTCCCATGTCTCTTCTCTCTCCCTCCCCACAGCTGATCACTTCCTGCTGTCGAAGGCATGAATATTCAGAATTCAGTATCACGATTTTCAGCGAAATGATCGCTCGAAACCAAATTAGTGCTCGGTTCGCCAGAGGATTTCCTATGCAAATTATTATCAACGTCGGCCCCCCCGGGAGAATTTGAAACACGATTCTGAGCCGTTACTTTGTTATCGGATCACCCGAAATTGCTGCGCCGGTCGCGATCGGTTTAAGCATCGCGAATGCAGGCGGTGTTATTTCCTTTTCTCTCCGTTCGCAGAAGTAGTCAGAAACCAGGAAAACCGATACTGTTTCAAAGCAACAGCAAGAAATATAATCCTTCACTTTACTGAACAGAAGTATGACAGGGTGGATTACGCAGGCTTGTCGTTTCTCTCTTGGACCTTATTTTTACCGTTTCTTCTGGAAACGTTAGAGGAGCACATCATATCAGAATAGCATTTCTTACGCCCAAATGTGTAGTGCAATCGTCCAAAAGCTAAAAACTAATGAGTCCTTGCGTGTATACTTCCCTCGTAGCTTTTCCAAGGCTTAAAAATGCACAGGTCTCCGAAAAAGGCTATCAGACAGATACGTCTTACTACAAAGGAACACGTTTTAAGCTGTTACCATCAAGATTAGGTTTTCTTTTGTGCTATGGACGTGGATATTGTTAAAATAAATGTTGTTTAACTCAGATTACGCTGCTCGTTCATGAAATATAAAAGGCAATAGATGACGGTGTCCAACTTGAAGTAGTTTTCCTTGATTCGCAGAACGCATTCTACACTACTGGCCATTAAAATTGCTACACCACGAAGATGACGTGCTACAGACGTGAAATTTAACCGTCTGGAAGAAGATGCTGTGATATGCAAATGATTAACTTTTCAGAGCATTCACACAAGGTTGGCGCCGGTGGCGACACCTACAACGTGCTGACATGAGGAACGTTTCCAAGCGATTTCTCGTACACAAACAGCAGTTGACCGACGTTGCCTGGTGAAACGATGTTGTGATGCTTCGTGTAAGGAGGAGAAATGCGTACCATCACGTTTCCGACTTTGTTAAAGGTCGGATTGTAGCCTATCGCGAGTGCGGTTTATCGTATGGCGACATTTCTGCTCGCGTTGGTGGATATCCAATGACTGTTAGCAGAATATGGAATCGGTGGGTTCAGGAGGGTAATACGGAACGCCGTGCTGGATCCCAAAGGCCTCGTATCACTAGCAGTCGAGATGACAGGCATCTTATCCGCATGGCTGTAACGGATCGTGCAGCCACGTCTCGATCCCTGAGTCAACAGATGGGGACGTTTGCAAGACAACAACCATCTGCACGAACAGTTCGACGACGTTTGCAGCAGCGTGGACTATCAGCTCGGAGACCATGGCTGCGGTTACCCTTGACGTTGCATCACAGACAGGAGCGCCTGCGATGGTGTAGTCAACGACGAACCTTGGTGCACGAATCGCAAAACGTCATTTTTTCGGATGAATCCAGGTTCTGTTTACAGCATCATGATGGTCACATCCGTGTTTGGCGACATCGCGGTGAACGCACATCGGAAGCGTGTTTTCATCATCGCCATACTGGTGTATCATCCGGCGTGATGGTATGGGGTGCCATTTGTTACACGTCTCGGTCACCTCTTGTTCGCCTTGACGGCACTTTGAACAGTGGACGTTACATTTCATATGTGTTACGACCCGTGGCTCTACCCTTCATTCGATCCTTGCGAAACCGTACATTTCAGCAGGATAATGCACGACCGCATTTTGCAGGTCCTGTACGGGCCTTTGTGGATACAGAAAACGTTCGACTGCTGCCCTGGCCAGCACATTCTCCAGATCTCTCACCAATTGAAAACGTCTGGTCAATGGTGGCAGAGCAACTGGCTCGTCACAATACGCCAGTCACTACTCTTGATGAACTGTGGTATCGTGTTGAAGCTGCATGCGCAGCTGTACCTGTACACGCCATCCAAGCTCTGTTTGACTCAATGCCCAGGCGTTTCAAGGCCGTTGTTACGGTCAGAGGTGGTTGTTCTGGGTACTGATTTCTCAGGATCTACGCACCCAAATTGCTTGAAAATGTAATCACATGTCAGTTCTAGTATAATACATTTGTCCAATGGATACCCGTTTATCATCTGCATTTCTTCTTGTTTTAGCAATTTTAATGGACAGTAGTGTATGCAAATCATAGCCATCACGTAGTGAACAAAATATAAGCTTGCAGGATGTAGAATAGCCTTATAAGGGAGGAAGGATGATTACTGTTTAACGTAGCGTCCATAGGGAGGTCATTAGAGACAGAGTACACGCTTGTCACTTTTCAACGATGGGGAACGAAATCGGCCGTTCCTCTTCAAAGGAACAATTCCTCTAGTTTCCCTAGAGCGACTTAGTGAAATCACGGAAAACGTAAATGTGGATAGTCGGACGCGGATTTTATTTGTCGAGTCTAGTGTGCTAACCACAGCGCTACCCTGTTAGGTTTGTGGTTTGAGTAGAGGGCCTTTATACGTTTCATAACGCACGTAACCGTTTGGTGTAAAGTAACATCGGGCATGCCACGAATGGTATTACATTACGTCATGTTCACGTTGTACAGGGTGAATCACTTAAAACTTCCTCCGCAGATATTGCGGGGATTGAAAATGTAGTTGTTGTGCGGGTTTCATAGAATGGGTTGGTAGTCAAAGGCTCGTTTTGTTAGCCAATACACGGAATGTAATGATGCTTAGAATACACATTTTTTGTGTAAACATACAGTTCTTTAAATGGAACAATTCCTACTGACATTAAAAAAATAACAAGTAGAGAAAATTGTAATACCAGTGGTGTTTGTCGCAGAAATCTAAGGCAGGTCATCTACGAGACATCCTATTCTGAAAAGTCTCCAGTGCTATTCAACCTGCGTAGTTTCTAGGTAGGATGATGTTATGTTTGCTTGCAGTGTGCTTTTGTGTTCCGTAAGTACATTGCGACTTGCTCGTCAGTGTGTGACAGTCCAAGCGGTAGGACGTATGTATGCGATGGGATTTACAAAAGCAGAAAAAGCTGGTATGTGCATAATGTGTGGAGAGTGCAGGAAAAATGCAGTTCGTTGTCGTATGGTGTACGCGGAAAGATGTCCCAATATACGTCAGCCATCTCGCAATTATTTATCAATCTCCTGAATCAGTTACGTGAAAGTAGTAGTGTTACACCTAGACAACAAACAGAAGAAAACAAGTGACGACAACAGAGGGGCCGATTAATGTTCTTGCTGCTGTTGCAATTGATCCGCACGTTAGCTCCCATGAAATGGCACGAGGAAGTGGAATGAGTGAGGCAAGTGTCCTATGCAGTCTCCATCGACTTTGGTTCCGTCCCTATCTCATCTCCCTCCATAAAGAGCTGCACTGAAACAGTTACGAGAATCGTGTTAATTTCTGTACATGAGCATTATGACAGGATACTCCAGGTGAATCATGTTTCTTGAGTGATGACGCCACATTTACCAGTCGTGACCAGGTAAACTGCGGAAACGTGCGCTATTAGTTTGTTGACTATCCCCGCTGGATTCGTCAGGTGGAACGTCAGCGCCCATGGAGTGTAAGCGTATGGTGTGTGGCAGTGAACCATCAGCCCGTAGGCCCGTTTTTCAAGGAAGGAACAACACTGGACGCTCACAGGTACTGCAGACTATCTTACGGATCTCAACGACTTCCTCTGCAGACTAGGAGGAACTTGCGGTACCAAAATGATGGCTGTCCAGCCCATAGTGCACGAAGTACACAGCATGTCTTCACAAAATGTGCTCTGGACTGTCTTAACAGACATGATTTAATAATCGTCCAACAGCTTTTAGCATTCTTCTTGATAATGGCTTCAAAGCCGGAATCTGGATAGTACTAAGGTTGAAACACCTGGAATGCTATTCGTGAAGGGCAGCAAAACAGGTAGAATCACCAGGCTGACGTACAAATTTGAATTCAGGATCCGCGGGATAACCACAAGAGTGCTCCTGCCGTCATACGAAATCGCACACCAGGCTATGATTCCAGGAGCAGCTCCAGTGGGTGTAGCACGCAGACACATCGGGTGCAGGCCCTCAACTGGTCCCCCTCCAACCAACACACGGCCATCATTGACACTGAGACAGATACAGCTTTCATCAGAACACCACATACTTCCACCCTGCCCTCGAAAGAGGTCTCATTTGACACCACTGAAGTGGCAAATGGCGGTACTTTGGGATAGTGGAATGCACGCTGCATGGTGTCTAGATCGGAACTGTCCTTGATGTAACCAGTTTGTGGAGGTTTGTTGTGTCACCATGGTACCAACTGCGGCTGTTTGCTGTTGCAGGCGCAGTACGATGTATCAGAGATGTGGTGTCACCGCCAGACACCACACTTGCTAGGTGGTAGCCTTTAAATCGGCCGCGGTCCGTTAGTATACGTCGGACCCGCGTGTCGCCACTGTCAGTGATTGCAGACCGAGCGCCACCACACGGCAGGTCTAGAGAGACGTCCTGGAACTCGCCCCAGTTGTACAGCCGACTTAGCCAGAGATGGATCACTGACAACTACGCTCTCATTTGCCGAGACGATAGTTAGCATAGCCTTCAGCTACGTCATTTGCTACGACCTAGCAAGGCGCCATAGCATTTGATATTGAGATTATAACATGTACCGTCAAGAGCGATGTACACCAATTATGGATTAAAGTTAAGTATTATATCAACTACGTACTTTATTTGCTACTATTAATTCCCTTAACTGTTCCAGACCTCGCGCCAGTCAGCGTGTAATTAAACCGCGTGCATTTCGGCCTCCTCTAGCAACACAGTGTTGGCTCTTCTGCCAACACTTCAAGAGCCACACGCCGAATACGATGGTCTTCCCTTTCGGTAGTCCGCATCTCGTGGTCGTGCGGTAGCGTTCTCGCTTCCCACGCCCGGGTTCCCGGGTTCGGTTCCCGGCGGGGTCAGGAATTTTCTCTGCCTCGTGATGACTGGGTGTTATGTGATGTCCTTAGGTTGGTTAGGTTTAAGTAGTTCTAAGTCCTAGGGGACTGGTGACCGTAGATATTAAGTCTCATAGTGCTCAGAGCCATTTGAACCCTTTCGGTAGTGCTACGTGGTCGCCCAGTGCCCGATCTTCCTTCGACCGTATGTTCTCGCATCCACTGCGTCTGGAACCATGTACAATGGCTACATTGCTACATTCCAGCCACGGCTTTCTGCACTATCGCAGAAGGAACATCGAGCTTCTTGTAGCCCTATGACATGACCTCGCTCAAACAGTGAGGTGTTGATAATAGCGTTGCAGCCTTAAAGGCAGTCATGACTAACATCAACCCACCTTGTCCAATCTCAAAGGTAACTAGGGCTCACGACCGTTACAGTGTGTGTTTGAAGCAAACCTGATTTTCATCCTCATAGTGGAGCTACTAGAGCTACTCTTATGCGACTGACGCGGAATCTGAATAAGCATCATCTGATCAACTATCGTTCATGTCATAGAACTCCTTATTGGTGTTGTGACATTTTTCCGTCAGTGTATATGTTGTGTACCGGATATAAGTAGCAGCACGAGGCCCTTCGCGCTGATGACTCCGCTGCTCGACTCGCCGAGGCTCACTTCGTTAGCGTTGGTCACCTACACCGCTAGCCCGACACAATGTCCGGACGTAGGAAAGGAGGAAGAGGCAAGATTGCTGCCGCCATCGAGCTCGTGCTAAAGGCAGTAGGGAGCAGCGATTGCGGCAACAAGAAGAAAAAGAAGCGCAAGCCCATGGCACAATTACAGTGCTAAATAAGTGTCAGAAGATGGGACACATAGCCAAGACCGGCGACGGCGTGGTGGCGTGTGTGAAGTGCGGCAAACCGCACGATACACGCAAGTGACAAGGGGAGGCCGCCAATTGTGAAATTCAGATTCGATTCATACTGCGCATAATAAAAGCTCATAGCCAGAGGTGTAATGTGGCAAAGCACCAAGATGCACTTCTCAGCCGTTGTCGAGAAAATCGACAGTTAAAAGAAACCGTTGCGGTGAAATACTCGCTACGATTCATAATTTTGTACAGCGTCGTGGCGCAGCGGTAAGCTCTCGGGTTTGTAATCCGAACGTCGCCGGATCGAATCTCGCGCCATGCAACTTTTTTTTATTATTTGTTTTTTGTAATTCAAATGTATATACACATACACATTATATATATATATATATATATATATATATATATATATATAAAATAAGTTGTTGAAAGTCGTTTGTCGTGCAAAACCGGCGACTTCGAACATAATTATGTTTTCCGCAAACAAAGTTGTATTTGACAAATGTTATTAATCGTCTTCTTAATGTTTACCACGTATAGTTAACGGAAGACGTAGAAACGATATTCCGAAACGAATACGTGTAGCGTAAGTCAAACGTTCGAATTAGAATAGAGACCCCACGAACACAAATTTGCTATGGCAGGTATGAAATATAAACTCCGTTACTCGCTCGTTACACTTGAAGGACAGATGTTGAATGGGCCGAAACGAGCTGCCGCATAACAGCGTAGTTGCCTGCTAACTTCGAAAGAAGGTAGATGCCGTCCCTAGCGCAACTTACAACATCGTCGAAAATCAGTGCGTACTTGAGAGCTTTGGTACACCCTATTAAACAAATGGGAAATGGAAGCGGTACAATTGGAGGACGATCCGGGTCCTTCGCATGAAAGTGATGTGATCGAAGAAGATTCTATACACAGTGAAGTGGCGGAACAACAATTGAAAGATGCGTTGATGTATTTTGAAAGGCTCCTTCGTAACAGTAATCGCATCGCAGCAGAACAGTCATCATCAATCAACGAAGAAGCCATGGTAATTGGGGAAGAAATGTTCCAGAATATATATATCCAGAATATATATATATATATATATATATATTCTGGAACATTTCTTCCCCAATTACCATGGCTTCTTCGTTGATTGATGATGACGGTTCTGCTGCAATGCGATTACTGTTACGAAGAAATGTTCCAGAATATATATATATATATATATATATATATATATATATATATACTGGAACATTTCTTCCCCAATTTATATATATATATATATATATATATATATATATATATATATATATGTGTGTGTGTGTGTGTATGTGTGTGTGTGTGTGTGTGTGTGTGTGTGTGTGTATACATTTGAATTACAAAAAACAAATACTAAAAAAAAGTTGCATGGCGCGAGATTCGATCTGGCGACCTTCGGATTACGGACCCGAGCGCTTACCGCTGCGCCACGACGCTGTAGAAAATTATTAATCGTAGAGAGGGTTTCACCGCAACGGTTTCTTTTAACTGTCGATTTTCTCGACAACGACTGAGAAGTGCATCTTGGTGCTTTGCCAGTATGAATCGAATCTGAATTTCACAATTGGCGGCCTCCCCTTGTGAGACAAACCGAGAGACACCGCGGCTGCGTGCGTAAATTGCGGCGGCGCGCACCCTGCAGATTCGCGCAGCTGTGGCTACCTGAAGTGATGGAAGCGGCAGAAAAGGGTCACCACACATGAAGAGGCGGTCAAAGAAGAAAAGGTGGACGCCTGCCCTCGTACTCAAGCAGGGGGAAGCGGGCCGCACCACAAGAAAGACGAGGAGGGCGCGTTCCGCGGAACGTTGCGGAAAGCCAGCGATGACGCCACTGCCGTGCTCAAATCCGCCGTGGCGGAGGAGAGGGCGGGCCTGAGGGATTAAGTCGACGAGATGCGTAGCGAGGTGACACAACTGAGGGTAGCCCTGCACCTCGCATCTCGCACGACACCTGAAGAGGCGCCGACCGTCACCAGTATGGCGGTAGACAAGGAAACACAAACGACCGTCTCCCTGGGCGATGCGGCAGCGCAGGTTGCTAGGGAGGAGGTCATGGAGTCGGGGACACCCGCCAACAGCAAGAAGAGGGCCCCCTTGGAAATGGCCGCCCCTTCTGCCTCTGCAGATACCCAGACGGTGGAAGAGACGCCCTTGGAGACCGAGGGAGAAGAAGACGAGCAGGACTTTGAGTGCCTGCCCCTCCCCAACAAGAATTGTATGAGGGAGGTACTCAGCAAGATTTTATACTCCCTGCGCCACTGCACACGTCCCCACCATGGAAATCTATACCCCTTCACTGAAACCGATATCTCTCCCCTCCCCCACAAACTCTATTCCTGCCACGGAGGATGTGAACACCTAAACCAGAAGATTGAAGGTAGGGAACTCGTCCGGCGCGCGGATCTGGAGTTAATAAACTGCTACCCAATCTTCACTGACGGCGACTGCAAGTACCAGACGGAACAAGCCGTGGTGTACATCAAACAGAACATGCTGCCAGTGGACCACTCCCCTCTGAACAAAATCGAGTCTGGACAGCCAGGGAACCACAAGAAGAAGAAGAAGAAGCCGCCAGATACGTCTGGCCGATAACTCTTTGTTACAGATAACTCAGACTCCCATCCAGAACCAGGGGGAAAACAACCTAACCAGCCAGGAATAGAGAAGGAACAGCTTCCTATATGACTCAGGCCAAGGGAAAGGCCCGTCATTTTAGCGTCAGCGTCAGCTCTTCACCTGATGATGGTGTTGTATTTAGGAAAGTCCCGACTCTAGAGAATTGTAGCGATTTTATGGTTAGAAGTAATCAGTCGTCAGCGGCAAATAAAAAATTGTGCAGCTGAACACTGGGTTTCACGTGTTTCACAGCTGCTGAGTGACAGCCATGAATAATATTTTAAATGTAGCTATGTAGTGAGACCTGCAGACTCTTTGTAGCGCTGTAGCTGACGCATCAGAAATTAGTGCAGATGTTTTCAATAATTGCACGAACATCGAAATGGTATATATTGAGATAAGTGTTGGCGGTACAGAAAATCTACTAAAAACTCTCAGTAGCGATATTGCTTCTATACAGAATGAGATACCTCAGAGATTCAATCGAGATTGCGCGAAGGAACTTGCTTCCCTTCACTGGAGTAAGGAAGGGTACCAAGCGATTAGAGAAAAATGCACATTCTCGTGTTAAAAAAAAAGTCTATGAACACATACACAAAATTTTAAATCTATCTACTTGACGTCAGTTCGTTGTAGAATCATTGCTTATACTCACAGAGTATGACATTTCTGGAAGACAAAGACCTCCAGTATAACAAATATCAATGTTGTCAAAAGGTTTCTGAGTACCCACTAATGCTGTAAATATACTGTTGCCTTTCCTTAACCTACCTGCTAAGATAAGTCATAGGATCCGTATTTCCTCATGTGTTCCTCCTTGTTTCCTGATGGCAAAGTTGACAGAGGCCCTCAAGTTGCTGCAGTGTTCCTCCATTTCCGGATAGCGTCTGATGCAGTTTTGCACTGTGAACAAAATATGAGTTTACTTAGTATCCGACCTTGTTTATGTCAGGATTTAGAATTCCCTGGCGTATAGAACTCGACATACTGTTCTTAACAGGCTGAAATTGACTGATGCTAAGTTATTTTCGGGCGTGTCCCATTCGAGTACCCTGTAGGTCCATTACAGTGTGTAATGGGCATAAGTGCAGATATATTTATATGTGGCACTCTAGTATATATATACATCAGCATGCTGATTGTTTTTGTCTGCATCGAACAGTCTTCGAACAAACACGTCACATAATTTACTACCTGATGTTTTCTGCACGGTCGTAACTACACCACTAAGTGGATTATGCATCTCAGTATAGACTATTGACTAACAATATAGCCTCTACGCAGCCGAACTTCAACACCTGACCTATTGTCCATTAATGGCTTGCTCTTGCCCATATACTTGGAGGCACTAACCAACCTGAAAACATAGTACTCCTAATAGCCACTATTATTAGTCTGCAAATGACGTAAAGACTGATGTAATGTTGAACAGTGCTGCGACCTCAGTCACCAATAGAAATTACTGCACTGATACCAGTTTCACGCTGTTTATAAGTGATCTAATGAATATCATCGAAAACACCATGAGGCTGTTTTCAAATGGTGCAATTATCTAGCAGCGCCAGAACACTGTACCTAAGTACAGTAAGACCTGCTGAGGATCGACAGCTTCTGCTAGGGCTCGAGCTTGACCCTGAATGCAAATAAATGTAGTTTAATGATCATAAACAGGCGAAGATGTGTGTTACTGTAGGATTATCGCCGATAAATAACTGGCTATTAGAAACCAGTTAATGCATAGGAGACAGTCGGGAGTGACATGAAATGACCCCACAAAATAATTTGGAGGAAAAGTATATATCAGATGCACATTATGCGGTTCCATTTCCGTGACGAGAGACACAAACAGGTGTTAATTACAGCACAACTCACGACTGAGCTGTTGCATCGATGTGCCGCTTGGACTAGAAGCAGCTTATAGACCAAGGTCAAAGATATTGTGCCTACACAAACCTGCAGGGTTGCCACATCTTCGAAAGAAAATCAGTCTGATTACTTTATTGTCGCACCTCGTATATAGGTTAAGAACATCAGAAGGCCTATAAAAATTCCTTGGGGAACGCCAACTGTCACTTCCGATTTAATCGATAACTTTCTTGTCAGTTTCTGTTAACTGCGACCTTTCTGATAGAAAGTCGCGAATGCAACCACAAAAGTGAGACTATAGTCCCTATGTACACAGTTAGTCTAGAAGCCTCTTGTAAGGAACGTAGTCAAAAATCTTCTGCAAATTTAAAAATATGGAATAAACTAGAGGTCCTTTGTACATAGCACTCATTACTTCCACACATGTAGCTGTGCATTACATTCCATGTTCATGAAAAAGATAATGGTTGATATTTAAAGTGTACGCTACGGTGTGCATTACATTCCCTGTTCACACAAAAGATAATAGTTGATATTTAAAGCGCACGCTACTTTCCTACAAGGTTGTGACCGCCGTCTTTCAGAAGGAATGAAGCACTGGAGATTTCAGAGTTTCTTGCTCTTTCTGTTGAGATCGTTGCGTTATAAGAATGTGACTAACGACAGATTATTACTATATGAAGATGATAGTGCCATTCTTCATACTTCATCCACTTCTCCAATGCAGAGAAGCATTACGTCTCTAATATCGTTGTTATTACTGATGAACGGAGGTCCACTGTTAAATGACTGTGAGCTACCCTGTACATCAAAAAAGTTCCGAAACTGAGTTTATTACTGGCTTATGTGGGACGTCAGCGCAACATATGCAGAAAAACCTTGAGCTAACAACAGGTATGGATTCGACAATCACTTGATGATGATTTTGGTCTGTGGAGCGCTGAACGGCGTAATTAACAGCGCCCGTACAAATTCCCAATCTTCCCACAACACTGCCTCTCCAAGTTTTCAGATGATGATGAAATGATGAGAACAACACAAACACCCAGTCCCCGAGCGGAGAAAGTCCGCCACCCAGCCGGGTATCGGACCCGGGACCCAACTATCACAGAGAATGCAATGCCGACCACTAGATCACGAGCTGCGGACTCAGCATCAGTTGTCACCATATGGTGTTAAGTAATGAATGTACGGAGGTTGTGTGTCAAAGTTGTTGTGTCAGAAATCGCAATGAAGCAACATTTCTAAATCAAATGTTCCAGACATTTACCAAAACATTTTGAACAACACAAAACACTTTGACTCCCGAATAAAAACGATGCATGAACGTCTGCCGCTGTAACGCGCCTGGGGGAAACAATGGCGGGGGACCCTGAAAACTGTTTCTTCACTTCTGAACCGTGCTCCTGTCCATACCATGTACCTGATAATACCTCGGTGGTCGTATTGTTCTGCTCCACACTTCTGCTGGCTTGCCTGAAATTATGAATCTAAATATGAAAGCGGGTTTAGGGGAGCCACTCAATGTCAAGCACAACACAGTCCTATGTCTGGTGTTAACAACTATATTCTAAGATTGATAAAAGAAAATTGCAGGTTGCACTGTTTACAATCTAAGTCATAAGTTTTGATGACAACTTCTAAATGATTATCTGTCCAAAATATGACTTGGACAAGCGCACGCATAACCGACACGACGCGGGTGATTGTTGATGATGCGAAAGCCGAATGATCGAACGAAAGTTTTCACGCTCGTCACACATACGGATATCTGGTGCCAGTCGTCCTTGACATTAGTGATAATATAACACTGCTCATAAAGTTAATTTACAGCTACAGTTCTCAATCGTACGAGCGTGCGTGTAACCGTCGCGACGCGAATGATTGCTGATGATACGGAAACGCGATGACCGAACGCACGTTCTCATGCTCGCTACAGGACACTGGCACCCTTTTGTGGTAACTAATCTTTACTGATTACATCAGTTCATTCTGGGAGACCGAACACGGCGCGGATGATTGATACTGTACGATACGACACGCTACCAGAGGATACACAAATACTTTTCGGCAGCACTGCTCGCTTTTAATTACTTCTTGATGCACTTTCCTCTGAATCATTTCCATAAAAAAATGGTCAAATGGCACTGAGCACTATGGGACTTAACAGCTGAGGTCATCAGTCCCCTACTACTTAAACCTAACTAACCTAAGAACAGCACACACATCCACGCCCGAGGCAGGATTCGAACCTGTGACCGTAGCGGTCGCGCGGTCCCAGACTGAAGCGCCTAGAACCGCTCGGCCACATCGACCGGCTCATTTCCATATTTCATCACTTTGCTGTGATAGCAGTTGTAGAAACACTTCAACCTTCATGCTAACAATGCCTCTCACATGCAGAGCTACCCACAACACAACATAACAGTTCCGTGTCCTGTGCTCGAATCTGCAGACGAGGCTGCCAGCAAAGATACTACACAACTAATCCAGCGATATGACAGTACGCTTACACCGCGACACTGGACTTGGAGCCCTTGGAGCTCTTTGATGGCATAACCGCTATTAAAGCCAATGTGACGTACAAGTTAAACATCCATAGGAGGACATTTCTGCCTGTTTGACATAACTATATCAAGGCACTGTGCGTTGGCCTCAAGTTCAGCGATGTAGAAGACACGAAGAACTAAACCCACCATCTTTACTTCACTTTTTTTTTATTAGTGCAGTTTCGAAAATTTTTCGCCTGACAGTGTATTACGCTCATGGAAACAGATCTCCACAGTTATGAGAAACTTTTGCATCGTATACTAGAAACACCACATTTTTTTTACCCTCATAAGTTTTTAGTACAGCAGGTTTTGTATTATTAACTGTCGACTTCTGGGCTGTTGGTCATATATCTGAATAATAGTTAAACTATAAAGCAAAGGAATGTAACAAATGCAGTAATAAGACGTCATGTTGGGAGTGGCATGGAGATGAAACGAGAGAAATGCCCGGCACTTGTAAAAGGTAGACTTCCTACCATT
The DNA here is from genome assembly GCF_021461385.2 of Schistocerca piceifrons. NCBI lineage: Eukaryota > Metazoa > Arthropoda > Insecta > Orthoptera > Acrididae > Schistocerca > Schistocerca piceifrons. The sequence goes on from NC_060143.1 coordinate 13,022,542, forward strand.
CGTGTCCCATGTCACAATACTGACAACGTATTATGTTCACACTTCGTAGAATATTGCGTAGAGCTTTTGAGTATGCAATGATTTTCTCTCTATTTCTTACCTTTCCTACTGTATTCCGTCGAATTAAATACTTGCAACTAAAAGCAAAGTCAACTACTTCCTAACTGAGCGAAACTACTAACCACAGGAACTAATGAAAACCATTTTTCTATCGAAAGTCTGTTTATATATTTCCATAACTTTTATGGCATTTTCAGTTCAGTTAAATGCAGCAACAGTATCCGAAACGTCCAAAAGAAGCCGTTTTAATGTTGTGTATCAATAAAATGAGTAGGTACCAACTTGCTCAACTACTTTGTATTTTTTGAACTCATTGTTCCTGGCGTTTAACAGCTGAATATCTAATGCCTTAGTTGCTACTAATTTCAAAGAATTTAAATAAAATATTAATAGTTATATTGCTTATATTGTAACCGTAGCGTATCTGTCACTGCTGATTCCGCAGTGACAGCTGCTAAACTTGATCAATGGGAATCTATCACTTAGCGTATCTGCCGAATATTCTGGCATAAACTGGTGTGTTAATACAATATCTGTGCTTACACAGTCTGTATGTATGTTTCCGTTATAACACTCATGAGGCCTGTAGCAAAATTGTTGACTAGCTTCTAGAGGATGTCTTTCGTCGGATATTTACGTATTGTGAGACTCTGCCAGTATTCTGCTATTTCATCGCATTAATGGTGGCAAAACACATTACTTCGTGAAAAAATAGTACTAAACGTAATAATTAAGATTTCTTGGAAAGTATCTGTATTCAAATGCGAGGATCGACGCATACGAACGCAAAAACGCGACCGAAAGTAGATAAGACGTGTATTTGGAATAACACATCGAGGCCTAGATTTCTTTAGCAAATCACGGTAATAAGTTATTTTTTGACAGGTTAGTAGACTTAATGCTCTCGTTCTGAGTCCATAAATTTTTCAGTGAAAACCAGCCCAACCAGAAGGCACTAAGGGAACTAGAAGTGGTTCAAACCACAAAACAGAGTTGTCGAGCCGACAAAACTACGCTGCGACGCTTGCGCGGTAATGTTCATTTGTTTGTGTGTGTGTGTAGGTTTTGTGCGTGCCCAAATGTGTGTGTGTGTGTGTGTGGGAGGATGTGTGTGTGTGTGTGTGTGTGTGTGTGTGTGTGTGTGTGTGTGTGTAACTGTGCGGTATGCTGTGTTTGTAAGGTGGACGTGTGTGCGCCCCTAATCTTCTGCGCTAATTAGCGAAGCGCCACGAGCCTTCCACATGCAAGCCCATTAAGAAGCAACGCTCTCCACACAAGGGCCCGCCTACGCAAGCACACAGAGGACACACAACACACGGAGGAGATACGAGAGAAGCGGAGTCTGTGCCACGAGAGGCCACCAGGGGTAGGCAATCAGAATTCACTTAGATTCTTCGATATAATAGCTAGCTACATTATCTGATGAAGATGGGCTAATGTATGAGAAAATCCAAGAAAACTGTTAGAAAGGGCTTCCCAAATGAGTCCAAAGTCAGCATACACACGAAAGTTTTCAGTGTGTTTCATCTCTTGGGGTGACATAGCGCGTGATGAAGAACAACTTTTGTTACAGACAAATTGTTCGCTAACGCTTCTCGGCAACGCCAGACGGTGTTTAAGACAGCTTATGCCCATCAGGGGCGCAGGGGCGCTGCGGATTTCGAGTGCTGTAGGTCTTGTCTATCGTCCAGTCATCTGCTTCTCCAGTAAAAGTAGAAGTAGAAGTAAAGTAAAAAAGTAAAAGTAGAAGTACCTGATTCGTTTTTAAAATGTCCTTCTTCGCTTGGGAACGTTTATTTTTATCGTTTCGTTATTGAAAATATCCGCCTCGATAGCTGAAAGGTCAGCGCGGCAAAATGCCGTCCAAAGGGACCCGGGTTCAACTTCCGACTAGATTGGAGATTTTCTCCGCTCACGGACTTGGTGTTGTCTTCATCATCATATCATCCCCATTGACACGCAAGTCACTGAAGTGACGTCAATTAGAAAGACTTGCACCAGGCGACAGGTCTACCCGGCAGGAGGCCGTAGCAACACGACATTTCATTTCTTGTTGAAAAACAGAGTATCAGTTACGACATTGTGAATGGTAATGAAAGCAAGGCTGAAGAAAAATCAGGACACATTCATAGGATCTGTCAATCAAGAGAAAGCGTTCGCAACGTAGTATGGTGCAAGGTTTTCGAAATTCAGAGAAAAAATAGGGGTAGGCTATAGGGAATGACGGGTAATATACAGTATGTACATGAACTAAGAAGGAACCAAAGACTGGAAGACCAAGAACGAAGAGTTCGGGTTGAAAAGAATGTTGGACAGGAACAGTTTTTTTGCCTCTACTGTTCAGTCTATATGTCCAAGAAACAATGATGAAAATAAAACAATAGTTCAACAGTAGCGTTAAAATTCAAGGTGAAAGTATATCAGTGATATGATTCGCTGACGACTTTCCTATATTCAGTGAAAGTGAAAAAGAGTTACAGGATGTGTTCACTGGGATAAACAGTGTAATGAGTAAAAATCGTGGATTAAGAGTGAATCGAAGAAAGACGAAAGTAGCAAGAATGAGAACACCAAGAAGTTTAACATCAGAATTTGGGATCACGAACTGGGCTACCAAGGCACGTAATAATCAGTGACGGATCGAACAAGGAGGACATAAAAAGCCGACTAGCACCTGAAAAAAGCATTTTTGGCCAAGGAAGGTCTACTAATATGAAACATAAATGTTAGTTTGAAGAAGAATTTTCTGAGAACGGCCTTTTGTCGGGAAATTATTGCATGGTAGTGAGTCACGGAAAGTGCTAAAAAGGAAATAGAAGGGAATGGAAGCACTTGAGATGTGGTGCTACAGCAGAATCAGCGAGGCAGGGCATAAATGGAAAACAGTGACAAGAATGAGGGACAGGATAGTAAAATATCTGCAGAGAGATCAGCGATTAACTGTCTGTTGGAGTTGTAAAGGGTTAAAATTGTAGAAGAAGACAGAGACTGGAATACATCCAGCAAACAATTGAGTATGTAGGTTGCAAGTGTTACTCTGAGTTGGAGGGGTTGGGACAGGAGAGATATTTCTGGTGGGCCGTATCAAACCAGTCGGAAGACTGGTGTCTCAGAAAAGAAGGAAGTGTGCATCGCACATGGACAATTGACACTGCTAGTCCGGTGAAATGTCGTCGTTCTAGGAATGTCGAGTACTAAATGATGTTTGCCGTCCTTGGGAAACGTTAGCGAACACTTTCTCTCTGAAAAGAGTTGTTCCTTGTGGCGTGATACATCGACCCTAGCCCTTTGTCCCAAACTCTTTTAAACATCCCTTCCTAGACACTTGCTTTATTTCTTGCCTGCAAGAAAATGTTATCGTAGGACAACAGAAATATTACGTCAGTTTTGCAGTCAGACCTAAAAATTGCTGTAGAAAAGAGAAATACAGAGTGGAGATCTAAAACAATGCAACAGGTAAATGTGACTGGCTGATCACTGCAATAAAAATCGATGAGTTAGAAATATTTTAAAAGTGTGTAGATGAACTACATCTCGATGTCCGCAACTACCAACCATTGCTAGTCTCACAGCTGCACAGTTCCCTGACTCACCAGCGAGATGATAGTCTGCAGCTGTATAGCATAAGACGGTCTAACGATAACGTGCAATGTTGAGGGGGTAGAGGCTGACTATGGCGTCCATATGGCAGTAACGCAATGGAAAGGTACATCATCAGTGTTGACTTATACATGTTAACATGACGAGCGTCTACGTGTGTCGATAGGTGGACGTCATTTGTTGCAAGATCGACCAGTGAGATGAACACCACTGAGTCGCAGGTTTTGTCCGAAGCGCTGTGCGAAATACACCAAGACTTCACCAGGTTGTATGGTGGTGAACCAATGGTGGATATGATGAGGCGGATGGCGTCCCGTCCTTGTGAATGTTCGGTAAAGCATAAGCAGTAGGTGGTCTAGAATCTTCACCCACACGCACCGCGACCACGTACAAAGTACTTGGTCAGTTCCTCGCTCAACATGCGGCATACTGCTGACAACATACTAATAATTCAACAGATCTTTTCAAGTGAATTAACTATCTTCGACTTAGTGAGGGGAACATTATGGTCAGTTTTGATGTGTTGGCGTTGTTTACGAGTGTGTATGTCAATTATGGTTATGACATAGTATCCCAGTTCTTTGTAAGTGAAGTGGTTGAGCTACGTCTTATGTCTTCGTATTTTCTGTATAACGCTCAGTATTGGGAACAGCTGTTGCAAACCTCATCATGGACAGTTAAAGCCTAGTTGTTTCTTTCAGTACGTTGATGACACGTTCGTCATTTGGCCACACTTACGTGAGAAATTTGACGAGTTCTCGGAACACCTCAACTACATTAACAATAACATTCAGTTTACTATGGTAGTAGCAAACGACGATACATTGCCCTTCCTCGAAGTTCTCGTCCGCCACAAATGATATGGATGCTTCGGCGACAGCGTCTATAGAAAAGCCACTCACACCGATCTGTACTTGTATACCAACAACCGTCATCACCCAGGACTGAAGCACACTGTTTTACAAACACTAGTGCATAGTGCAAGAGTGATATCAGACGCTGATAACTTGTCTCATGAGCAGAGGCACGTATGCAAAGGTTTCATAACAACGGCTACACGTCCGTCAAATAAGTGAAGTGATTTGAAACAAGTCTCGCAACAAGACCACCGACGACGAGCAGGAAAAGAATTTCCTTTCGTGCCGTCCTGCGTCTCTGTGTCGGGCAAGATAAACCGTCTGCTGAAACGACACAAGATCAAATCGATCTACAGTCCTCTGACAAAAATCCGCCAATTACAGAGACCAGTTAAAGATGCAGCTGGTCTCAGAACACCTGGGGTCTACAAGACACCTTGAGAGTGTGGCCAGTCTTACGTCAGACAAACAGTACGCACTGTGGAACAACTTAGGAAGGACCACGAAAGGTTTTATCGCCTACGCTACAACTAGAAATCTGCTTTACCTTAACACGCTTTACAAAACAGACATCTGATAAAATTTGACGAAACATCCGTCGTGGCTCGTACAATCTGATTCTGGGATTATGTAATTAAAGAATCTACTGAAATAGCTGGTGGCCTGCAGCTCAACACGGCTTGGGATACAGCGATCGCGTGCTTGAAGCGGGCACATCGGACTTACATGGTCATGTAGCGGGCACCAGTGAATCACAGCCGCCAGCTGTTGTATATAACGTGCGTACTGATAGCCCCCTGGCGGTCATACCACTTGACAATGGGCAAGGAGTGTCTGGCCGAAAACTTGTGCAATATAGATTACTTGACACTGAAGGCAACCCGAGAACTTTTTATTCTATGTTACCGCCGCGAGACACTGCATGCTTACAATGTATTTCTGTCTTTCTTGATTTATACAAGTAATTAATATGCATTACGATTAACAATTTCAGTTTAATTTCTGTGTGAAAAATTTTGTGTGCAGCTGTCATAACTACGAGTAATTGTGAATTAGCGCTGTGCACCATATCTTCCCACTAGATAATATCTTTATTACTGGTGCCAGGTACTTTGGAAGTGGCACTGAACAAATTATCTTCAGTCCCAACTCCGGGAACTGAGCAAATTTAAGAAACATTATGATGTAACTACAGTCATCCATACTGTTTGGTAACCCCATGAAGAAAATTTTTGAATAGACTGAGCCTACAGCATAAGAACAGACAATGAGAAACTTATTATCTGGCAGCAAGTAAACTTTTAAACTTTTGGGGGCAAAGGGATCTGCAGAAAAAGTTAAATTTGTTGCTCAAAATGGTTGTTATTCCACCCTAATGATTTCCACAATGAGCCATGCAACAGCCACAGCTGAGCCACGCCCATGCGATCTCGGTAGCAGCCACTCTGCAGGAACGTCTTTCCTCGGTTGAAGGGTAACTGGCACCTAACGTGACATATGACTGCACATGGCATACGTTAGGGGATTTAGCTTACTGGAATCGCAGTGTGCCGTTTGGGGTTCACTGTTGCAGCAGGTGCGTTTATCTTGGCGTTGGCCTGCGTCTTGGAGACACCCCGTTAGATGGAGAGAATAGCCAGGATCTTCGCTTTCCGTTTTGAAATGCAACATATAAAAGGGATGGAGAACTTGGTGGTTGATTTTTTCAGTCACATGTTACAGCACGATGATGAGCCCCTCATAAATAAAGCAGCCGATTTGCAGGGGAGCAGTACTCAGGCAGATACCAGGAGCGTTTGGGAATTTAGCAGACAAACAAGATGCAGATCGTCGTCTCAACGACGTAAAGTAACAACTCAGAGTACAGAAGTGGTGGGATACTCATTAAATAAAGGGGTGCTCTGCTGTCGGACCAGGTATGACCAGAAGGACAGACAGTTCCTACCAAGGAATTCATCTACGTCCATCATTTACTGTGTGGAGAGCAGCTAGAGTTATACAAAATGATCGTGAAAATTAAACAACATCTTTCCAACCTTAAATGGCAATGTCAGGCAATTATTTGGCTAAGGTGAGGAGTTTCTGAAGGTTAAGCCCAATCCCTGTACACGGGCGGGTGAATTTAATTACAATAGGGCAGAGAACCAGATGGATAAAATCTCCATTGACTTCCTAGGGCCTCCAGCCCGTGACAGGTCAGATGGCATCTGTTAGTAGCAATTGACGCTTTCAGGGGGTTTGCTTAGTCACTGCCAGGCAAGTCGGATGTGACCAGCATTTAACGCGTATTTCCTTTGTGTAAAGGACTGTAAAAGTTTCCTGTCTGCCCCGTAACTTCGTTTGCACATTTCTGACATGTAAGCGTAGGCTTGCGCGACCGTTGTCACTGTCAATAAAATTCTTCTGGCTGTTTGAGCGCGTTATCAGTATATGAAATTTCCCGACGTTCCGGCCACTAATGCTCAGCACAATCCCTGAAGAAGGCCGTTTGAAATAGTGCCGAAACTTCGGACAATATGGTATAATGACAATCCTGTAAACAACCCAGCAGAATTTTATTGATATTTTTGACATGGATTTTGTATTTTCGGAAATACCAATTTTGAATAAAAACAAGTCATCCAGAGAGTAAAAAAGTGAAATTTGCGACTTTGGACTGGCTTTTTCGTGTTACTGATGAAGATGTTTAATTTCACCAGTACCACATCTCATATCACAACCACCTCCTACTACAAACAACCCTCGTTTGATGAGTGAGTTAAATGGAATTTAAAATCATAGCTGACTATTTTGCTCGTCCAGGTTCAGACTAAGTGGCATCAATCCATTGGGTGGCTTAATTTCGCTTTCAGTATCGACATACATGAAACACGTCGGACCACCGTTGCGAAGCTGAAGTTTGCCTTCCGAGTAAATTCATCTCTTCGGACTCTTGGTCCACTGACAGTCTCTTGTCTTAGGATTAAGTCGTCAGGGAAGACTGGGAAGCTGCAAGAACAGTATAGGGTTTGCACTCCAGAGGGAGGCTGCCCAGTAGAACAAGGGATATAGGAAGCCTTTCCTGTCTTGCTCCGGTTGAGGGATCTTCTGGGTGCAGAATAAAGGGGCAGAGAATGAGACATCCAAAATGCTGCCTTGATTTGTGGGGTCATACAATATAGTTGGGGTGATATTCCCAGTCAGCCTCCTGATTCTAGATCAGTCCACCTGGAAGCGAATCAGGGCACATAATACTCAGCTGAACATTGATTCTGGTAACCAGGATGGTGGGGAACTTCGCCACGACGACACCGCCTTTTCCAAATAAAGGGGGCGGGGGGTCATTGATCTGTGGTTGAGCACATGTGAGCAATGCAAGTGCAGTGTGCGATATCGACAGCAGCTGCTCTCCAGGACTTCTTTTGCCCGGTTGTTGCGTATCCAGTGGGCGCACTTCCACAAGGGGAAGCAATATGGCCCTTAAGGGAGATACAATATAGGAGTCACAGTGTTCTCTTAGGGGTTCCTTTTGCTGTGGACGCGTTTACCTTCCCAGCTGGCCTGACTACTGTTGGTGGTGAGAAGTCTGTCTGAGATCGCGCCACTGGTAACTCAAGGACTTGACACACTGGACACGAATGTTTGAATGTTTTCTCATCTTCATTGGGAGCATATACCTCCATCACTGGGCAGCAATTAGAACTTGCTGAACAGCTGTGTTGAACCTTATCAGTCTGACTGCGTTGCACCTTGAAAGTGGGTTTTCTGCGCCTTCCATACAACTGGCCGAGAGTGCACTTGTCAGTCAATTGTATTAAGCTGTTTGTGGCTGTTTCCAACACGCAGCGTGAATTTTTGAGTGCGTGTGTTATTTGCTGAATTGCCTTGTTAAATGCTCCACACAAGCGGTTGCCATACTTAATGAAGGTGCTTGTCAAGTTGGTGTTCACGCAAGGTTTGCGTGTCATATGGCTATTCTTTTAGGTCACCTGTACTGTTAAGAGATTAGTTATAAAACTTCCTTGCTGTTTTATATTTTATGTCCTTGTCTTTTCTGTCAAGCTGATTTTTAACTGTGTGCCTGCATTAGTAGGAATTTACGTTGTACGTAAGAGAATAGGATTACTATTATTACCGGATGTACGTGGTGGGGCAGTCTGGAAGGGGGCCTCGCAGCCTGCTACGAGGGGCCGCAGTGGACAGCTAATTCAAAACAAAGGGTTACTATTTAATTTACAAGTGCAATGACTAGCAAAGATATCTGTCTAATTTTCTTAAAACAGCTGTCTAGCTAGTTAAATTTGTGAGCTTATTTTGTAATTTTTGAGCGCTTGGGCAATTTTGGGTAAGCTCGACACTTCGTGGTATTGCCGCCATCTTATGCTATCATCTATTGCTCTGCTAGCCTGTGCTACCACAGAGGGCGAAAGCTAATTTAAGGATACTGTATTTACTGTTTCGGGTCGTTCAGATCCATTAATTGTTAATTTCTTAAAACTTATTACCGAGATATGCTTTAGCTAACTAAATATTTTAATTTTCTTGCTATCGTAAGGCGTTAACTTTGTTTTATTAATTTGGTATCAGAAGGCGCTTTACTTAAATATCTAAGTTGTAAAATCCAATTAGTGGCAATATTTCCTACTCCATTTTTGTTTACTACTGCTCTAAGGTGCTTGTTGTAAGTCTAAATTGTACGTGGCTGTTGATGGCGGAGCCTTTTGGTTACAGAAACTAAAATATATCTTCGCTAGTGCCGCGATGTTGGAAGATCCCATCCCCACAGCCTCCAGCACACGGCAATTTGGGGCAGAGGTGGCCTTCCTGCAGCAATGGTGTCAGCGTAAAGGACGACACATACACTACTTGCTCCTTTACTTCGCGTTTTATTGTCTTTCGTTTCATAACCTTTAGTTAACATACTTAGTAAACTTATTCATACAGATAATGTACAAATTCTATTTCTGCAGTCAACTGGGTAGTTTGTGCTGTTCTTAAAGGAGGATGGAAACAGCAACAGTGCATCTGGAAAAGGTGACTTAAATTGTTGTTTCCTTGTTGATAGAGTCCTCACAAGAAATTAAAGTATGAATAAGCTTTACCAGGCTGCGTAAGAGAATTGCACTGTTTTAAGGTTTTCCGAATCTCCTAGGACAATAAAGCTCCTCCACAACACCAAAAGTGTCTCTCTTTAACGTGCTTTGAGGTGATAGCGAACGATGTTATTACACTGACCGTTTCGCGAACTTTGTGTTTCATCTTCAGTGCACTATTCGTACATTTAGGTGAATAGTGAATAAACTGTTACGACCCGGCCCTCAGGTCGCCTGGTAATCGAAAGTTGAAAGAAGTTCATCTCATTCTACTCCCTTCCGAGCTCGCCTGATGGAACTTTAATACGAATTTTAAACCTGCACAGTAAAGTTTTTCTGCTGTGCAACATTCATCTCTCATTTGTCCGCAGCTCGTGGTCGTGCGGTAGCGTTCTCGCTACCCGCGCCCGGGTTCCCGGGTTCGATTCCCGGCGGGGTCAGGGATTTTCTCTGCCTCGTGATGACTGGGTGTTGTGTGATGTCCTTAGGTTAGTCAGGTTTAAGAAGTTCTAAGTTCTAGGGGACTGATGACCATAGCTGTTAAGTCCCATAGTGCTCAGAGCCATTTGAACCATTTGAACCATCTCTCATTTCAGAAATTTAGTTACCAATTATATATCTACTTAGCTGTAGCTACGTAAATGTATATGGTACAAACTCCATTGCACTCGGAAGTTAGTTACATACGTTGCTTCATTCCCCTATATTATCATTTAAAAATTAGAGATTATTATACAGAAATGCTCGTTTATTCTTATTTACAATTCACTTATCCTATGTTGCAGTTTATGCTAGTTAACAACTCGACAGGTATCTGACAATCTGTAACAGTACTGAAGTATGTAAACTGCTACCAGTAACACGCCGAAACTGGTGGTCGCAACACTTGTAGTTAGTACCGTTTGCCGCCAGTTGCCCTGGTATCGTTGAATGTGCTGCAACATTTGTCCGGTAGGAATTTTGCCCCCACCCGCCCTCCACCTTCCCACCCTCTGAGAGGTTATCGGTGTGACTAAAGAATGTATGATATCAGGATTCAGGAAGTACATTTTGGATTGCCAACATCTCAAACGGTTTCTATGACCAATACAATGAAGAATGAGTGAATCGGAGTACATTAATTCACGCGAGTATAGCTAGGACGTGGAAATTTGTCCCGTCTATTTCACACACCGTACCGCACACCAAAATACCACTACAACGTAGTTTGAATTTTACCATGCCGTGAGATATTCGTTCCCTGAAGCAGTTCATAATTACAATTACTAGCGCAAAAACTGAGTACAGCCAACGCGTTCCAATCTTTTAGGAACGTGGTCGTGATACCGATACTTCTTTCTAGCACTCGTGCTGTCTACAATCAGTTGCCCTTCCCTGGTTGGACAAATTGTACACTTCACCAAAAATTTCTTCGTTTTCGCTTTATGCGTGTAGAGGTTGGTGATCAGTACGCATTGGCCGACTCAATATTGGGTAACTTTGCATACCGTGTGGACCGTTTGCGTCCAGTGCTTTGGTATTGATTGCTAGACCTTCTACGATACCTGCCGTATTCTTTTGGTAACTTGACGGCCTAGTCTTATGTTAGGAGTCAAAATATCAAAGGGGGATGGCATTTTCCTACCACAGACTACTTTAAAAGGTGAAAGACCTGTACCAGTAGGCACTATAGACTTATATGCACAAACTGTATATTGCCATTATGTATCCCTGTATGCGTGATCGCCGCTAACATAATATCTCAGCAGTTTATAAATGCGTTATGCATGGACTGTGGGTGGAATGGACTCATTTGTAATTCTCTGGTATGCAGCATAAATTTTATCTCTGCCAGTCTGTTAAACTCTTGCCCAGTACCCCTAAGGCTTCAATTTTTCATCTTAGGGTGACCTGTGGACTACCCTGTAATCAGACTCTCTGAGTTTGAGTGTCCATCTCTTTAGCCTAATCGACAGGTCTTTTTGTCCTACTAACCATTTCAGTGACATATGACCTATAATATCGTTAAATTTCTATCCATGTTATAGCAATGAAAGTACACTATCCCATATATTATTGCTAACATCTATTTTTCACAGTGGTGGAGTACCTTCACCCTGCTTTATTCAGGCCTTGAAGCATGTGCAACTGGATGTTCCATGCCGTTGGTGTTCTGGTTAAACATAACCAACTAACACATTGCTAGCATCACAGGAGAGGATAAATTCCTTTTCGAAAGTAGGGTAATACCGGATTAGAAACTAACGCTGCCTTTAACCCTATCTGACATTCGATTGTCCAGTGAAATCTCATGCCCTTCTTCAACATTTGATTTAAGAATTCGTGATCTCGCAGAATCCTTCACGAATTTACAATAGTAATTTCACAAAGCAAGAAACGACTGAAGCTGGTTGGGGCGCTGCGAAGTTTCGAATTGCCTCTGTTAGAAGAGGATAGTTTGAACATCATGTGCACTAATTACATGCCCAAGATAAGTTACCTGTGTCTCCATAAAATGACACTTATCTGTGCTAAGCATCAGATGTGCAAATCGTAACTTGCTGAACAAATTTTCCAAGCATTCTACATGAACTGGTACCTGGGTGCTATGAACATATTCATATCTGTGTTCTCAGCCTCTAAAAAATGCCTTTTTTCGTCTTGGGGTATCTGTATTTGAGTTTTCTTGTCTGATTTGTGGACTACCTCGTAATCACTCTCTCTGTGTTTGAGTGTCCATGTCGTTAGCTTAATCTTCAGATCTTGTGGCCCTAGTAACCATTTCAATGACACATGATCTATAATATGCTTAAATTTCTATCCATGTTAATAACAACGAAAGTATGCTATACCATATACTGTTGTAACTTCTGTTCTTCTGTTGTGGAGTAGCTACATCTTGCGTTATTCACTTGCCTTGAAGCATATGCAGCTGGATGTTCGCGCCCAGTGATGTTCTGGATTAAAACACAACTACCTGTCCCATTGCTAGCATCACGGTATGGGATAAAATCCCGCTCGAAGTCAGGAAAGGTGAGTACTGGATTAGAAACTAACGCTGCCTTCAATGTTTCAAATACTGCTTCACATTCTGCTCTCCAGTGACCTTTCATGCCTTCTTCAACGGATTACGAGGGTCGTCCACAAAATAAGGTCCGTTTGTATTTCCATCTGCGGCATCGCTACAACCGCAGTTCCGAGCATGCGCAGCAGTTACTCTGACTCAAAACATGTACGCCATTTTCAGATCGTTGCTGATGACGTGAGCTTTGTAGTACTTCTTTACAATGTCAGCCGTAACTGAAAATGCCGGCTCATGTGAGATCAGATCTGTGATTCGTTTTCTAAATGCAAAGAAAGTTAAACCAAAGCAGATACATTGGCAAATCTGAGAGGTACACGGACAAAATGCTATTAGCGATTCAATGGTTTGAAGATGGGTCAGACTGTTCAATGAAGGACGCGATCAAGTGATCAAGTGTACGATGAAGAACAAAGCGGACGTCCGTCTGTGGTTACAGATGAAATGATTCACACGATTGAAGGTAAGATTAAGCACAACCGTTAAGTTTACACATAGTGCCCTTGCTATGGAAGGTCCGCTAATCTCACGATCATTAATTCATGAAATTGTTACTGAAAAACTGAAATTTCGAAAACATTACTCACGTTAGGTACCCAAAATTCTTACCGAACAACACAAAAGACAACGGATAGGCAATGCACTTCAGTTTTTGACACGCTACAATGAAGATGGCGATGGTTTTCTTTCTCGAATAGTCACTGGGGATGAAACTTGGGCATCGTACGACACCCATGAAACAAAACGGCAATCAGTGGAATGGAGGCACACTTCATCTCCAACGGAGGTTGAGCCTAAGCAAATCTTGACATCTCGAAAAGTTATGAGCACCGGTTTTTGGGACAGAAAAGGCATTTAGTTGATTGATTTATTACCACAAGGCCAAACAATCAATGCACAAGGTTACTGCGAGACCATTAAGAAACTGCGCCGCGCAATACAGAACAAGCGCCGAGGGTTACTGTCAAAAGGTGTTGTTTTTTCCCACGACAATGCCCTGCATCACACGGCGAATGTGACTAAACAACTCTTCCGGTAATTTCACTGGGACGCGTTTTATCATCTTCCGTACAGCCCGGACCTCGCTCCTAGCGACTTTCATCTCTTCTTACACCTAAAATCTGTCCTTGGTGGTCAACACTTCAACGATGATGACGACGTGAAAGAACATGTTACCACATGGTTGAATACACAGGCGGCAACCTTCTATCAAGAAAGTATACAAAAACTTGTGCCACGCTATGACAACTGCCTTCAAAATTTCGGAAGCTACGTAGAAACGTAGTTTAACAGTTGTAGATTTTTGTACAATAAATATTTTTTCTGTATCTGTACACGTTTGTTTTATATAACCAAACGGAACTTACTCTGTGGACATACCTCGTATTTAAGAGTCCTCTGATTTGCAACAGTAATTGCATAAAAGAAAAGGTGTATGTCGGTTTCTGTTCAAATGGCTGTGAGCACTATGGGACTTAACGTCTGACGTCATCAGTCCCCTAGAACTTAGAACTACTTAAACCTAATTAACCTAAGGACATCGCATACGTCCATGCCCGAGGCAGGATTCGAAGCTGCGACCGTAGCGGTCGCGCGATTCCAAACTGTAGCGGCTAGAAACGCTCGGCCACTTCGGCCGGCTCGGTTTCTGTGCTTTAGGAATAAATGACTATGTGGACATACCAAAATGTTATAAATGCTGTGACTTAGGTCACACCAAGGAGATCTGTAAGTGTAAAGAGCGAGTGTATTCCCACAGTGGAGCAGAGGACCCCAGGAAAGTGCATGCTCAAGAATCAATGAGAAACATGACCGCATACCTTATCGCAACAGAAACAGAAAATGTGACTCACCTGGGAATGACAGTGTAACTTTAGAAATGCTCTTAGAACGTGAAACAGCTTGAACAGACTATTGATCCACGTAAAATTCATTCAAACGTAGAGTTGTGAACTCCATATCAAATCTACGAACGTCAAGAAAAAGAAGATATTTTGCACAGGAAACAGAAGCTAAGGTCCCCGTCGACGGCAGCCAGGAATTGGCATGTTGCCATAGCCTGGCGTCAGGTACTTCGGATTATAGTGACAAGGAGAGGAGGGTCATATTTTGACGATATTCTAATACCAGTGACTACAAAGTTTATTGACAAGCAGCGTCTTGACTTCATGAATTTCACAGACGATAGTCTACTGCAGAGTAGATTAGAGACAGCAGTTGCAAAGGAACTTAGAAGACAGTCTCTAAAATGGGTAATAACCCAGACAGAAATGTGTTGCATAATAAATGAACTTGATATACTTGAAAAAAGAGACAGCATTGGTCGTATATTTTTTACTATTGCAAAATCGATTTTCTGTCACTGAGTGACCATCTTCAGTGCTAGAAGTTAAAAAAATTTTTTTTTCCACATTACGATCAGAGAGTTTAACTATGTTAAACAAATTGCAAGAAATAACAATTTCCCGTTGAAATATGTCATGAACATTTATGAGATGACATCCAAAAAATATAGTAAAGACAATTTAAGGTGGAATGAGACAAGCGAAAAAAAAAAATCAAAAATTTATCACATTGCCTTTCTATGGTCCCATTAGCAATAAAATTGCCAGTGTATTCAAGAAGAGAAATATTAATGTAGGTTTCTCGACGGCGAACAGACTGGGCGTGCTTTTAAGGAATAACATTCATGAACGCAAAGTCTTACACGAATCAGGTGTTTACAAACTTATGTGTGCCACGTGTAATGCAGGTTACATAGGGCAAACAGGACGAAAATTAGAAACAAGGTTCCTTTAGCATGTTGCACTTGAGAGAAAAGATATTGCTGAAAAATGGAATTTCGCAGCCCGTCTGGTATCAACTGGTCATACAACTCCAGATTTGACATCGCAATTGAAGTTGTTGCACAAGGGTAAAAAAGGTCGCCTTCTCGACCTTATGGAAGAGATGGAGATGTTTTGTCATAATAAAGCTCCAGATATCGTGCTACTTAACGAGCAAACGATATCGAGAAACACACATTTTTGGGAATGTTTCTCCGATTTATTATGAAATAAAGTCAACTTGTGGTCATTTATCACAATTTGCAACTCATAGTCAGCTGCTTGTTATCCCTTATATACAACGCCTCAGTCATAGTCGCTACGAGAACACGTATAATGGCCGCTATTTCAACTATCTCAACACATTGACACATATGTTTTCAGTTTGTTTTAATAACATTACTAATTTCGGTTTTTTAAAAGATGCTGCTTTCTTTTTTGTTCTGTAATTTACAGAACTTATGGAGGCCTACTGAACATAATTTTACGACAGTCGACATCTCGTAGGCGTTGACACAAAGTAATACAAACCGGTTATCATTTTACGTAATTATTTTTAATGTACGTTAACAATTCCTTTGCTATTTGAATAAGTGCTGGATATCGTGCATAGTCTATGTTTAATTTCTCTAAAGTACGATGTACATTTTGGTATAAGTGACACTATTACTTGTCCTTCCTCATGATGGTTTCTCGATGATTGATGTATACTACTTGTTCGCACCTTATATTGGCACGGTATTTTAATTACACTCCTGGAAATGGAAAAAAGAACACATTGACACCGGTGTGTCAGACCCACCATTCTTGCTCCGGACACTGCGAGAGGGCTGTACAAGCAATGATCACACGCACGGCACAGCGGACACACCAGGAACCGCGGTGTTGGCCGTCGAATGGCGCTAGCTGCGCAGCATTTGTGCACCGCCGCCGTCAGTGTCAGCCAGTTTTCCGTGGCATACGGAGCTCCATCGCAGTCTTTAACACTGGTAGCATGCCGCGACAGCGTGGACGTGAACCGTATGTGCAGTTGACGGACTTTGAGCGAGGGCGTATAGTGGGCATGCGGGAGGCCGGGTGGACGTACTGCCGAATTGCTCAACACGTGGGGCGTGAGGTCTCCACAGTACATCGATGTTGTCGCCAGTGGTCGGCGGAAGGTGCACGTGCCCGTCGACCTGGGACCGGACCGCAGCGACGCACGGATGCACGCCAAGACCGTAGGATCCTACGCAGTGCCGTAGGGGACCGCACCGCCACTTCCCAGCAAATTAGGGACACTGTTGCTCCTGGGGTATCGGCGAGGACCATTCGCAATCATCTCCATGAAGCTGGGCTACGGTCCCGCACACCGTTAGGCTGTCTTCCGCTCACGCCCCAACATTGTGCAGCCCGCATCCAGTGGTGTCGCGACAGGCGTGAATGGACGAATGAAGACGTGTCGTCTTCAGCGATGAGAGTCGCTTCTGCCTTGGTGCCAATGTTGGTGGTATGTGTGTTTGGCGCCGTGCAGGTGAGCGCCACAATCAGGACTGCAGACGACTGAGGCACACAGGGCCAACACCCGGCATCATGGTGTGGGGAGCGATCTCCTACACTGGCCGTACACCACTGGTGATCATCGAGGGGACACTGAATAGTGCACGGTACATCCAAACCGTCATAGAACCCATCGTTCTACCATTCCTAGACCGGCAAGGGAACTTGCTGTTCCAACAGGACAATGCACGTCCGCATGTATCCCGTGCCATCCAACGTGCTCTAGAAGGTGTAAGTCAACTACCCTGGCCAGCAAGATCTCCGGATCTGTCCCCCATTGAGCATGTTTGGGACTGGATGAAGCGTTGTCTCACGCGGTCTGCACGTCCAGCACGAACGCTGGTCCAACTGAGGCGCCAGGTGGAAATGGCATGGCTAGCCGTTCCACAGGACTACATCCAGCATCTCTACGATCGTCTCCATGGGAGAATAGCAGCCTGCATTGCTGCGAAAGGTGGATATACACTGTACTAGTGCCGACATTGTGCATGCTCTGTTGCCTGTGTCTATGTGCCTGTGGTTCTGTCAGTGTGATCATGTGATGTATCTGACCCCAGGAATGTGTCAATAAAGTTTCCCCTTCCTGGGACAATGAATTCACGGTGTTCTTATTTCAATTTCCAGGAGTGTATTAAGTAACGGCAGTTTCGTACTGTGATTTTTTAAAATATATTTGACTCCTTGATATTAACGTTATTTTTTATATATTTGACTCCTTGGTATTAACGTTTGTTACATAATTTACGAACGTTGTACTTTTGACTTCCCATGGCAGATGATGGGTGTTATGTTTTTTAAGAAAGACCTGTGTTGCGCCTCTTTTGATGTTGTTCATTTATTATTCTTTGGCATTATCTTTTGCTTTTTATATGTTCTGCACTCTATCAACTTATCATCGATCTATTTTATGTTTTATAGTTAAAAAACAATACGCCAATGTTTTTTAGATATTCTCCTGCATCTGCTATGTGTTGTACGTACATTTTAAATTTGAATTCATAAAAGTACAAGAGTTATTTAGTGTTAATAATTCGTAATACTATGTCTTCACGTGACACATGCCACATAGAGGGTCTGCTGAACAAGTGCAGGTAAACAGCTACCTCAGTCTATGTGATTGCCGTAAGCTTAGTGACAACAGTGCAACCCAATTTAAGTTATACAATATGGGTTTGTTTCTAACAAGTGTTACGTTCATATGCAGATGTAATTGTGATTTTCTATGTTGTACTCTCTCATCGTAATGTGGAAAAAAAAAAAAAAAATTCAACTTCTAGCACTGAAGATGGTCACTCAGTGACAGAAAATCGATTTTGCAATAGTAAAAAATATACGACCAATGCTGTCTCTTTTTTCAAGTATACCTGTTATCTGGTCGTAGTGCACAAGACAACATGGAGTCGCCAATCAATAAATGAACTTGAGCTATGGCAATTTTCTGTAAGTCAAGCTGAACATTGAGGAAGTTTTAACACAGACTGTATAACTCATAATGACCTGCTGTCAAGACAAGAAGGCACTTCCTCATCGCGTGCTAAATCACACAGCTGTGGAGACCTTGAATTTCGTTCAATGAGAGACGACGTGGGAAATTCCTGCATCATCCCAAGCTGCGGGGGTTGCTGACGGAAGAGATCTTCCTGGTGCCTGCAACTGGAGGCTTCCCGACATTTCATCTGTCCAATCCGACGCCAAATCTACATAGAATTCCTGCCAAAGGGTGTGATAAAGATAGTGATGATAGTGATAACATGGACACTGCATGTGCAATAGCAGCAGACACCCACGCAGCCTCGGCATTATGTGTAGAGCCTCCCCTACTTCGCATGAAAAGGGGTATGGTGACGGGGATGATATTGATGAGTGACAGAATCAAAAAACGGTGAAATGCGGTGAAAATCAGGTCCCTCTATCAAATACAAAAAATATTTCGAGCCCTACTAAAAATAAGTTTGAATTACATACAGCCACAATTTATAATAAGTCCGAAGTTATTGTCCAGTTAAGGCGTTTGGAGACTTCCAGTGTAGGCCTACTGCATGTTGCTCTTAGTCATATTAGTGTTGGGCATCCTAAAGGAAAATCTATTACATATGCTACACTCGACAGGATTATGTTGAGAATAAATGATTTGCCAACAGAATTTAAACCATTATGTGACCTCCTCCATTAGGCGTTCACGAGAAGAAAGAAACCACTTCACATTGAGCATATATACGTGGATTTTGTAAAAGTGTGTGGACGCGTTTACTACGACCCAGCCCTCCCCTCTCCTAAGTCCACTCGAAACAGTTAAAAGGATAAAGATACTACAGATAAATCCTGCTCGAAGTAAAGTGGTAACGACTGAAATACGAGCACTAATTGACGAGATGAATGTTGATATAATCTGTTTGCAAGAATCATTCTGTGGAAACAAAATAAGCTCCCACATTTTCCTGCTGATACACGGTAGTAGTTACTGGCCACGATAAAGCAACGTCTTCCATTGTCGTTACAAGTGGGAAATTTGTTGTTAAAAAGGAGGCCAAATCGTCAAAGACCCTAAAGAGAGAGATTACCACTCTGTTCCGTATGTTCATTCACAATCACAGGATACACTACGATGTGACGATGACGAGGTGAAGGAAGAAGTGCTGTTGTCATAAAAAGCTGTAAGTATTAACAAGGGAGATCAAAGTCAGCTGTCAAGAGACAAGTACAGGAGGCTACGTTCATTAGCAGCGTAAGGCGCGTACCTTTGCATATGAAGTGAACATGACTATAAAGTAATTTTAAGATTTTCATCCTCTTTTAAATTTCAACAAATATTGCATTCTCAATATAACATATCATACAGTCAGGGGTCCACTAGTGATTAGTGGTCTACAAAAGGCTCCCTAAATTCCCCTAAAGACAAATTGCTGCATTTTCAGAACTAATAGTTCCTGTTCGCCGGCATACGACTATGTACCTGCTGATTTTAACACTACGGTTTGTTTCTTTCCCTGTTACCGATGAAGATTTAAAAGCCGAGTGAGAACAATAATGCAATCGCACGGGTAAACACTCAACAATATACAGCAAGAGGGCTTTAATTGTACAGGAAAACACATGATCGGAAATGAAAGGCTATATTTTTTAAATAGACATCGTACTGTGACTGATTTGGAACAGCGAAGCGTTAATGCGAGCTTTATAATCCATCAAAAGGTGACCATTGTTAGCTGCGCTGTTTGGTTCCCTGATTATTCGCTGTTAACGTACTGAATGCAACGGCGCAGCGGGGAAAGTGGAGTGGGCCGCGTTTATTGGAATAAACTGTTTTCGAATATACTTTTGTTGTGCTAATTGGGGAGCTGCTGTATTTATAAAATTAAACATCTGCGAAATATGCCATGACGCTGCTGTTTGTGAGGTGGATTAAATAATTGGGTAGGCTGTTGTTGTTTAGAGGAATCAGCGGGAGGCCAGGTTTATGTGCAGCGGTTAAAAAAACGACAGGCGAAACGTTAATAATCGCTGCAGTTGTACGCTGTGTTGCAATATGCTTTTGTAGTCAAAACTGCGAAAGGAAAGCGCAAGCACACCTCCAAGTAGATTTAATTTTGTTTTCATATGACCACCTTCGCACAGCGCTGTCAAACAATACGCACTAACAGTTCTAGTCAATTCTGTCACTTACGAATTATATTGCTTACACTTTTCCACGGTAACAAAATTGTAACTCTCACTTTAATGTTAACGTAGCGCTTGAAATTCGAAGCATTCAACATACACATTGTAAATGGGTAGCATATTATTTATGAATTAACTTCCTTTCCTTCAAATAGACGGGGCCAGTAACTTCGTAAAGAAAGTGATAACATTATTGCTAGAATTTATTACTGCTTAATATAAAAGTGGCCAATGGGAAAGCTGGCGATAGTGGAAGCGAAGTCTATCGTAAATTTAGTTGAAAACTGTCTTTGTAGGTTTCTTTACATTTTCTATGTTAACCAGAGGCATGATTTTTTTAAATAGTCACAGTAAAGTTGCGAGTGTCCTTGGAAGTGAATGACGAAAACATGAAATTTCACATAAAAAATCGAGTAGTTCTAATGAGGATCTAATAAGGAAAACAATGTTACCTGCAGCTTTATTCACGCACCGAATAGTCTGTATACTTGGTATCGTCAGCTGTCTGTGTCTCTCCCTGTCACATACAGTCTGAACGAATGCAGATGGTTCAATCCCGCGTCCGGCAATCCTGATTTAGGTTTTCCGTGATTTCCCTAAATCTCTCCAGGCAAATGCCGGGATGGTTCCTTTCAAAGGGCACGGCCGACTTCCTTCCCCGTCCTTCCCTAATCCGATGAGACCGACGACCTCGCTGTCTGGTCTCCTTCCCCAAAACAACCAACACGAATGCAGATGACGGAGACAGGTCACGACCGTTGTGGTCTATTCTTTGTTTTGTTGGAAGATGAACCACACAGGGGATTAGAGTTCTCACAGAGTTCTTACAGTCTGAACGAATGCAGATGGTTCAATCCCGCGTCCGGCAATCCTGATTTAGGTTTTCCGTGATTTCCCTAAATCTCTCCAGGCAAATGCCGGGATGGTTCCTTTCAAAGGGCACGGCCGACTTCCTTCCCCGTCCTTCCCTAATCCGATGAGACCGACGACCTCGCTGTCTGGTCTCCTTCCCCAAAACAACCAACACGAATGCAGATGACGGAGACAGGTCACGACCGTTGTGGTCTATTCTTTGTTTTGTTGGAAGATGAACCACACAGGGGATTAGAGTTCTCACAATTTTGTGGGATAAAGCATTACAGTGTAGAAATGATTACAGAATCATTCATAAAGATCTGTTGGAAGGGGCCGGCCTTGTGACCGAGCGGTTCTAGGCGCTTTAGTCCAGATCCGCGCTGCTGCTACGGTCACAGGTTCGTACCCTGCCTTGAGCATGGATGTGTGTGATGTCCTTAAATTAGTTAGGTTTAAGTAGTTCTAAGTCTAGGGGCTGATGACCTCAGATGTTAAGTCCCATAGTGCTTAGAGCCATTTGACCCACTTTGTTGGAAGGAGTTATTGGATGTAGGCTTCTTCTGGCTTTCAAGACACATATACCAACATGTTTTTGAGCAAGCACTGAATGAAGCTGGTGTAAATGTTTGAGATTCACTTCATGTAATATTGCCTCATTTTACTGAAAATAAGCTAACTAAAAATATATATTTGATTTTGCTCAGGAAGTTATATGAGGAGCCATTATGCGCATCGACAACGTTGAGCTATGGTACGTACAGCACAATGAAGCATCTGATTCCTATGCACCTTGCGAGACGACACACGAGTGAGATACTGAGCTCGAATTCTGGATGACGATAGTTCAGGTCCCTGCCCAGTTTTCCAAATTAAAATTTAAGTATTCCGTGATTTGTATAAGTCACTTAAGGCGAAAGGAGTGATGGTTCCACCGTAAGAGCACTGCCTATTACCTTATATTCTATAACCCGTACTTTGGCCCCATCTCTGTTGACCTAGTTGTTGACGCTAAATTCTTAACTTAATCCATTTTGGTCATTACGCGATACTTGTTCAACTGCATTTTAGTAATGGCTTCAACCAAAGAGTTAATGGCGGATGTTGAAGTGGTTAAATGGTACCATCCTCATCTGACCTCATTCTGATGAACTCGTTCCTTTTGCATTTTGGCGAACAGTAGGAAAAAAACACGGTACGGTAGGTACGTTGAACACGTATTCCAATGGGTTTGTTTATAAATAACTTTCTGCTACCAATCACGATTTTCTTTTATGTTTTACACTACGCGTTTTGGGAAATGATTCACGTCTTCATATGTCTATTCCTTCGTTCTTCTTAATTTTTCCGTAATGTTTTCGATGTGTGAGGTTTTGCTTCGTTTTGTTGACTTAAAGTTCTCTTACGGTCCATTTGTGCAAAGCCTCACACATGTTAAACACAACTGACCACTGTCAGTGCACAGTACACGTGGTCATAGAATATAATAGTGAGTATTAATCGGGGACTATGCAAGTATGAGAGTGTGGTCTTTGCGATGGTGAGGGTGATATAGAGAGCTTTAGTCAGGGTACTAATGAAGAAAAGATAGCCCGGCGGGATTAGTCGAGCGGTCTCAGGCGCTGCAGTCATGTACTGTGCGGCTGCTCGCGGCGGAGGTTCGAATCCTCCCTTGGGTATGGGTGTGTGTGTTAGTCCTTAGGATAATTTAGGTTAAGTAGTGTGTAAGATTAGGGACTGATGACCTTAGCAGTTAAGTCCCATTTTTTTTTAATGGAAGGTGAAAAAGCAACTGAAAGGCGTGAAATAGTCTTAAAGCTTCTTCAAAGTTATATTAAGGCCAGGTTCTGATTCAAACGATCGAAAAATAGGGAAAGATTGGATTTTTTTGAGACAGTGAAAAGATATATAAAGAAACTGTTTGTGGATAATGATTGATCATATTTTGTACTTTGTTTTAGATTTTTAATACGGAAAGAAAACAAAATGGCACCCGTAATTATGGTATGATCAAGGGCCCGCGAATTTTAAATATGGAGACTGCGTGCTGTGTAGCTCCTCAGGAGTTACATGAAATCAAAAATGTATAACGTCAGTCGATGCTATATTGAATTAAGGGAGTTTATACCGAACCACAATGAAATAACCTTAAATTTAACGATACGGTGCCAACGCGAACTTTGAGTTCGATTTTTCGGGGTTTGTCTCACTTTTTAAGGCTTTAAGAAAATGGTTAATATTAGCAAATTTCATGTACTATAGGTGCTTCCAAGAAAAGTGTTTAATTTTGGGGGTTATTGGTAGAAGTTAATGGGTGGAACCATTATATTTTATCCTCCACGCTGTTTTTAAAAATCGTTTCTCGAGAAAAAACCTGTTCAAAGGTTATGGAAAGCTTTAATATCTATTATTAGTTCAATTTGCATAAATCAATATGTTATCATATATTTTTGATGTCGCAGTACACAAATCTGAAGTTAGATTTACCAAATTCGAAGTAGCTAATGTAATATGGTAGACCAAAAATTATGTTTTGACCATAAAAAGTGTTTTCGTTACTTACGTTTAGTCTGTAATTCGAGGACTATATATCAATCTTTCCTCTAACTCTAATTGTTCCTGAAGAGCAATTCGCTCGTTCTTCTCTGCGAGAAAAACCGATGTGGCTGAGCTGGATATGCAGCTCACACACGTTATTCGTTGGCTTTTACCGCGAATGTGTTTGCATGCATACTGCAATATAAATAATTCTGTGAACGTGTGTCACGCCACGACAAGCTTTTTTCCTTAACCAGGCGACTCCGGCTGCGAGCATCCCACGGCGGGCGTGGCGTTGCCTCGAACAACGGACTGCAGAAACGTTTGTAACTCACGGATTTCCGGATTTCCGTCCCAACATGCTAGACGCAAATACCATTAAAAAAATGCAATGATAATCGAATTTTCGACCATTTTGAATGAGAACCTGACTTTCATGGTAACAGTAGTAATGTGCAAATCACTGCCCAAGAATTTTACGGAGCTAAAATAACCAACCAGTATTTAACTCGGCAGCAAATCATATCCTCGAGGTGCACATTCTTGCATATAAAAGTGTGATGCGGTTGTAATTGTGTGTGTGTGTGTGTGTGTGTGTGTGTGTGTGTGAGAGAGAGAGAGAGAGAGAGAGAGAGAGAGAGAGAGTGTGTGTGTGTGTCTGTGTGATACGAAGAAGTTAAATTTCCTCAAAATCGGTGAGTATCAAAATACACAATCAAACCTGTGTCTTTTGATTTCTAGAAATACGGACAAGGATTGCGTAGAAATGCCTGACTTATGCAGTGGTTCGGTTTGATAATTCAGGCGACAGGCCAAGGTACGTTTCGTGTGACTACCACCTCAAGTGCACCATTTCTAGCATACTACAAAAACTTACTTCGCATGTAGAGAATACTGAACTATTAGAGCTGAGATATCACAGGTTGAGTTTATTGAGCAATCACCTCGTGACCAAGCAACCTTGGATATTTTTACTTCCCTGTTGTTTTGGCATCTGCCTCCTTAAAATTCATTTTTTTCATTTTTGACTAATTACTATTAACATACGTGCATATAATCTGCATTGGCATAAAAGAGAAAAGTTGGCCCTCAGTTTTAAAGTAAATAACACCAGATATAATTTTGTGCCTAGTTTTATGCATTTTATGCATTGGTTTTATAATTTATTTTGACTAGTATCTTTCATTATAGGGAGACACCAGTAATTGTTTCGTAGCTTAATTTCTATTGTTGACGTATAAACAAATATGAATTCTTTACTAATTATAAACATTTGGAAGACAAAATGCTAGTATTCTTAATCTGTTTGGCTTTAGTCGGAAACATGTTAGCAAAGCCAGTCCTTAATTAATTTCAAAGTAATTAACAGTTCTGTCAAAAGTATTGTTTGCATTGCTACATTGTTAATTGCATGATTTAAACAAATAATTCGGCCTAACTCTTGCTGCACGAGAAACTGTTAAAAAGAACCAATCTTCGATGTATTCAGTTAATTTAATGAAGCAAGTTATAATTGTAATTTCTGTAAATTTCGTTTTTAATGATGTGTAGTTTCAGTACCTATTATTGTGAGGATATATAAGGGCCCAATCTTTGGTCACGAGACAAACAGTCCATGGCCGAGTTTAGGATGAGGAGCCAGTGTTGGTTAGAACAACAACAATGCTTCAACCTAACTGTGGAATAAATGTTAAACAATTAGGCCGTGTGTTAAAGCAATACAATGTCTGTTCCATACGTACCTTTCTATTCGTCAAGAACTGTGAACTTTGTGGTTAGGTTTCACTGCTCGTAGGTGTTCATCAGGAAAGTATTGTAGCAGTATGTGGAGGTTTGCCTGCAAACTATTAATGAGGCTTATCGAAAGTTAAACAGTAGAGCACTGGCCATATATATAACTGTGTGTTATTAGGAGGTTGTGAACAGTGAAAGAAAAAGACTGTGAGACACAACTGTGCACCTGTATGCTACAGTATTTACAGTAACTAGTGTCGGAATCGACAACCCATTTTTCAGCCAGTGTAGCAATGCAGTACGTCGACACCGAGGAAAACAAACGAAGAGATAAATAAAGTAGGCGTAACGCTACATGTGGTGCCCCAACATGAGCAATACTGTACGTAGGCACATTAAAACAAGGACTCGCGAACTCTGAAAAGTGAAATCAACAACGATTAACAGTGAAGAGATACTACAACCAATCAGCGCTGGGGGTTTTATGGCCACAGTATGACCAGCTAATTAGCGAGTGGATTCTACGGAAATAACCAAAGACTACATGAGCAGACATGCAACACGCAGGTGGACACAAAAGATCGAGATAAACAAGACGCGTCGCCTAGAGAATTACAACGCGCAGCAGATGAAAAATCGAGATGACAACTGCAACAACAGCGGCAGCAGAGCAGCAGAAGACGAGTAATTAAAAACAAGGTAATTCATTGCAAAATCTGTTTTGTATTAAGTGATAAAGAATGAGTGACCTTAACCAACAAACAGTGTGACTGAGAACAATGCTGTAGAGCCAAAGTTTTTAAAGCAACAGAAAGACGTAATTGATTATAAATCAAACATGAATGTAGCTTTGAATGATGGGGACGGAAGTTCTGTTGTAGATGGAATGATAAAAGCGTCATATACATTGTGTGGTGATGTGAACGAAATGGACAAAATCAGTACTGAAGTGGGTGAGATCGTTAAGGTTAAGAAGAAGGAATCTAGAAGCGAATATCATCAAGGGCAAAATCTTATAGCAAACGGTAAAGTGGATGCGATGTTAAGGCAAATTAGGAGTATTTTGAGTAGGATGTGTATGAAGGAAGACGTTAATAGTACGGAAAGTAGTACGAAAAAACACGTTACCACTGTGGAAAATAGTATGAAAGAAGACATTAATAAGGCGGAAAAGAAAACTGATAGCATTAGGACTGACATGGTTACCATAAACGATGAACAAAAGAAAGAAATTAAAAAGCAGATTCAGGTAGTCAGCTTTAATCTTTCAGAATTAAATAAGAAGTTTGATGCAGTAGTTAGAGATTGTGATAATACCAATGAAAAATTAACATTGAGTCGTAAATGTGTGGAAAAGAGAAAGAAGCATAGTAATGACAGTAGTATGAAGGTGGAGGCTTCCGAGAAAGTTTGTGCTGAAAGTGAAGTTAAACTTGAGAACCACATTGATCACATTAAGAATGATTTTGAAACGGAGGTAGAAACCATGAGTGCAATAGTGGGAGAAGAAAAACTGGAAAAAGTACATGAAAATGTAGATTCAAAATTGACTGAAATGGAGAAAAATGGTGGAAGAGATACAAAATCTAAATAATAGCGAAAGTGAAAGAGGGTCAGAACCTGACAGTAGTTGTAACGATGATAGCAATGACGAATCCAGTAGCGATGAGGATGAGGTGTATGCATTTATAATTGACAGTGATGGAAATTGATAATGATGGCAGTGCAGGGTAATATTAGGCCTAATGAAGAGTCAGAGTTTGAGAGTGGTACTGAGGAAGAGGACCATGCTATTGGTCATTTGACTGTGACTGATACTCATTTTGGTAAGCACGATGATAATTTCTCCAGCGAAAGTATTAATGAGGATTTGCTGTGTTCAAATGGTTCAAATGGCTCTGAGCACTATGGGACTTAACATCTGTGGTCATCAGTCCCCTATAACTTAGAACTACTTAAACCTAACTAACCTAAGGACAGCACACACATCCATGCCCGAGGCAGAATTCGAACCTGCGAGCGTAGCAGTCGCGCGGTTGATTTGCTGTGTGAAGAAGATCATATGGTAAGTAAAAAGGAAGTGTGGCACCTTGTAATACCAGCAAGGGTATAAGAGAACATGTTAAGTGTTTACTGGACAGTTGTAGTGATTTTAATGGCATTTCACAGGCATTTTTGAATCTATTGAGAACAAAAGAGTATAATAGTGATGCATGTTTCTGGTTAAGAATTATTTGAATTTGATTTGAAGAAGACTATTGCTCTTTCTACTTTAAGACAACTTGGTTTAATAATAAGAATTTTGGCTATAGGTTATCCAAAACTTGCGTTTTTCACTTATTAGCCCATGCTTTATTTAAGGTATTATTATTTATGTATGCAGGTTCAATAATTCAATTCAAAATTAAAGTTATACAACCATAGAACCATTTAAATTAAAAAGTTCTCACTCAACAAAAACTATTATTAAATAATAAATACCTAAAATAAAAATTATAGTTCTAGAAAAGAATAAAGAAAAAAACTCAAAGAACAAATAGAAAATAAATTCACGGCCTAAGATGAAAAACTTCATATCATTGATTCCACAAAACAATATTTTAAATTAAAATACATAAGCAATTTAAACAAAGAGCTATTAAAGAGTGTGAAACAAGAGATACTATTAACTATGAAATTGGCAGGACATTTGTTGGGGTGCTATTTGTTGGTGATCCAAATTCTCAGCTTTGGTGTAATATTTGAGAATAAGTTCTTGTGCTATTAGCAAGTAGGGGGTTCAATATTCTGTTTTGGATTCATTATGTGACGATAATGCTTATCCCAGCTGTCCGTCTCAATTTTCATGTTTCCTGAGGCAGTTAAACTCTTCTCCTATCCTATCTGAAGTTTATAAATGAATCACAGACATTCTTACTTTGACTCTCACGTGATTTGGTACAGTAGAATACTTAAGTATAGAAATATATTTTAGGAATGGTTTCTCCAGTGTTTATAACTGTACGTACATGTATATTACGTTGTGTTAGCTATAAGTGACGTAATCATAATAGGATGGAAGAAAATAAAGTGGTACCACTATTAAAGAATTTATGTCAGTCAAAAAGTTAAACAGGAACTGTAAGGTGTCAGTATATGTGAAGGATAATTAACATCTGACGTAATCAGTTCATTGATGTGGCAGCAGAGGCAATATGCAGTAAAAACCATCTTAAATACAAGATCTTAATACTAACAGAAGTGGTTCGTGTTCAGTGCAATCAGTATATGCAGATAACTATCTATAGAAGTGTGTCATCGTGCAGCCTTGTTTAGCGTTAGGAATTTACTACGTTAAACGTAGTTGCCTGGAGTAGTGTGTCTCGAATGTATTAACAAGATTTGTATGTATATCACCCCTCAGGGTACAATCTTAAGCAATTTGATGGAATACAGTGAAATATTACTTTTTTCAAGCGATAATTTTGTCTGATCAGTAATGAGAGTTAAGCTTACCTTAGCATATGGATCTGTTACTGTGGAGTGTTTTTCTGTAGAATCAATTTTGCGTTAAATAAGCAGAGCAGGTGTTTGTTTGCTAGATAATGGGACAATAATAAAATAATGAATAATGGTAGGGACTTAATGCTTAGGGAGCCTGTCTCTGCAGTAGGGATATGTGTTGGCCCGACATGAGGAATATTGTGCGTAGCCAAAATAAAACAAGGAATCGCGAACTGCCAATCAGCGCTGGGGTTTCATGGGCACAGTATGACAGCAGCCAAGAAATAAAGAAGAAGAAAAAAGCAAGCGGAACCGCTACAATCTCATGAAGACAAAATGTGTGCGTTCTTCCCCATCGTCAGCAGGTAAACAATGTCATTCATCATATGTATCCTACAATGTAAAATCTACAGAGTAATCACCTCGTATTATATCCTCCAAAGTAGCGAAAGTGGTTTCGCAAAGGTCAAAGAGGGCTCCGACTATTGGCTCACAATGAACATTCTGTCTCTACATATAATTTCCATTCACGTATATAAAAATGGAGTAAAGTGACAGGAGCAGCCAAATTGTGTTCTGTAAAATGCCATTATACTGTCATAACTTGTGTACTGAAGGCAACGGATTACTTCGGCTAAAAAGAAATACAGCACTGAGACAGTGGTACCATTACTCATAACATGAATATGCTGAACATCATCTAGTCGACATTGTATCGCCGCAGGACTTCGAAATAATATCTGTGTCCCACCGGTGATAGACATGCAGCTATGAGCGGTCTGTCACCAGGGGGAAGTGTTTACGCTTGTCGTGCTTGCTGGTGCCACGACGCCATGAAAAGCCGCCGTTGCAGCCTGAATACTGTTATATTGTTGCATTAAGTACTAGTCCATAATATCTGTTTCCTTAGCTTTAACCATTGTACCTCCAAAGCAGACTCTTTGCGTTATCAGTCTTCCGACTGGTTTGATGCGGCCCGCAACGAATTCCTCTTCTGTGCCCAACTATTCATCTCAGAGAAGCACTTGCAACCAACGTCCTCAGTTATTTGCTGGATGTATATCCAATCTCTGTCTTCCTTTGCTGGTTTCATCCTCTGCAGCTTCTTCTAGTACCATGGAAATTATTCCCGGATGTCTCAACAAATGACTTACCATCATTTCCTTCTTCTTGTCAGAGTTTTCCATTAAACTCACTTCCTCGCCTTTTCTGTAGAGAACTACCCATTGCTTACCTTACCATTCCCTATAATATTCAGCATTATTCATTAGCATCACATCTCAAATGTTTCCATTCACTTCCGCACAGTACATGTTTCACTACCGTACAATGCTGTGCTCTAAATGTGCAATATCAGAAATTTCTTTCTCAAATTAAGGACTATTTTTGATATTAATAGACCTCTCTTGGGCAGGAATGCTACTTTTGCAAGTGCTAGTCTACTTGATGTTCACTTTTTTCCGCCTGTCATGGGTTATTTTGCTGTCCATCTAGCAGAATTCCTTAACTTCATCTACTTCGTGATCATCAGACGTGACGTTAAGTTCCTCGTTGTTCTCATTTCTGCTACTTCTCATTACTTTCGTCTTTCTTCGATTTACTCTCAATCAATATTCTTTAGTCATTAGACTTTTCATTCCTTCAACAAATCCTGTAAATCTCCTTTACTTTCACTGAGGATAGCAATGTTATCAACGATCTTATCATTGATACCCTTCCTCCTTGTATTTTAATTCCGCTCTTGCACCTTTCATTTATTTTCATCATTGGTTCTTCGATGTGTAGATTGAGCAGTAGTGGCGAGAGACTGTATACCTGTCCATCCAATCGCTTCGTTCTTGGTCTTCCACTGTTACTGTTCCCTCTTGGCTCTTGTGCATATTGTGTTACCCGTCTTTCGCAATAGGCTACACTCATTTAGCATTGTCAAATGCTTTTGCCACTTCGACATATCTTACGAACGTGTCTTAACTTTTCTTTGGTCTTGCTTCCATTATCAACCGCAACGTCAGAATTGCGTGTATAGTGCCTTTACCTTTTCTAAAGACAAACTAGTCGTTATCGAGCACATCCTCAATTTTCTTTTCCATTCTTCTCTATATTATTCTGATCAACAACTTGGATGCATCAGCTGTTAAGCTGATTGTTCGATAACTCTCGATTTGTTAGTTCTTGCAGTATTCGAAAATGTGCGAATGATGTTCTACTGGAAGTCAGATTGTATATCGCCAGTTTCATACCTTCTATACACCAACGTGACTGATAGTTTTGTTACCGCTTTCCCCAATGATTTCAGAAATTCCAATGGAATGTTATCTATCCGTTCGGCCGTAGTTGGTTTTAAGTCCTCCATAGCTAAATTCTGATTCTAATACGGGATCCCCTATCTCTTCCCTGTCGACTCCTGTTTCTTCTCCTAGCTCGCCGTCAGATATGTTTTGCCCCTCATAGAAGTGTGTTCTTTCTACCTGTTCTCTCTCTCACCTCTACATTCAACAATGGATTTTCCAAAGAACTCTTAATGTTACCGCCCTTACTTGCAATTTAACCGAAGACTGTTTTGACAGAATCCGTACACCTATTCTTGAAGAAACATTTCTGCAACCGCATCATTATCCCACAGACCATCTCTTCCATACCCAAGGTGGGTATGCAATCGGCCAGTTACGACATATTTCCATTTGTTCACGACTTTTATTCAATTATCCTGCAGACCTCCTCGTCCCTACCATGTACCACAAGAACCATAGAGTCAGCAGCGTCACCATCTCTGTATCTCTATCTGTTACAACTAAATACCATCCAACGACTTCTTGAACCTCATCGACCAGACCTTCATAGTTACGTTATTTCTAGAGACCTTACCCATCATAGTCACTTCCCTGCCACACTCGTGCGGTAGCCTGGTCTGCTTACAGCCAGCAAGGTGAACGGATTCCCTTGCGCCAACACATTCAACATGAGAGCAACTCCATTCCTGATGTTATCCTGTCCATCATCGAAGCATCACTATACTTGTTATACCCATCACTCCTGCAATCCTCTACACAACAATAACAATAGTAACCCCATCCCCCTACACTCCAATTGATATAAGACTACTCTTATACGAAATGGGGCTCCATCCATTCCCAAACCGTAAGCCAACCAGTTAACCGCTAAAGCCCAGATGACGTACCCTGTACCACATTTTTGTGGATAGCTTGTCTCAAGCCACTTCGACCCACATTATCACCAGCCCAGTTCACTCCCACCGCCCTACATTCCCCACTCGCCCCTCCCAAACCCTCGCCCCGCGCTCTATTCCTCCTACAAGAATGCGGTTGGCTGTATCAAATCAAAGTCCCCGCCAGTCAAGGGGTACACTCAAACGCCACTGGCACTACTATGACATATCCATAACCTCTTTCAGGCAAAGAAACGCTGCGACTGGTGACAGGCATGTACAAAGATCAACACAACACAATTTGCAGGCTAACAGACCGTGTTGATGTATAAAACTTACTCCTAACATTTCCTCTCTGACTATGAGAGACGTCCTCAGTTCGACCACGACCTATTAGCCCGGTGGTTTTAATTCATGTCAGTACCGGCCGCGAAAGCTTATGTTGTATGATCAGTTAACGAAGGTCTTGTAAAGCCTTCCACTTCCTGTATGGTACAAATGTTCAAATCCTCCACAATATTTTCGTCCCCTCACTGAGAACTTTAGCGAAGCTAACGTTTTGCTTCATTACTTGAAGATATATTCACTGTCTCAAAAGGCTCTAACATCGACCGCTTCTAGACCCTCTGCGTTCACTAGTCTACAAATACGAACATCTCACCTCCTTCTCCTAGTTTTCAGCGTTTACGCACAATGCGAAAATCTTAGTTAACAACGCCACATTTTTTTCTCTGCCCCGATTCTGTTGAGAACCTTCTCATTCATTACCTTATTAATCCTCGTAGTTTTCAACCGTTTTAGGCAAAGATATAATGAACCTCTCGCTTCTCTTCTTTTTCAGAGTTACTCAACAGTCCATGATCCAGTACGATCACTTCTCTGCTGCAATTGTACACTCTCAGAAAACATCTGTCTCAAATTATGGCCCGTGTTCCATACTACTAGATTTCTTTTGGTGAGGCATATCACCGTTGCCTTTACTAGTCTCACTTTGATGTTGTCCTTGTTTCATCAGTTATGGGGTTATTTCGTATCAGTGTAGAAGAATTTCTTATTTCCTTCGTGGTCACCAATTTTTAAATTACGTTCATCGATAATCTCTCTTCTGCCAGTCACTACTTTCGTCTTTGTTTGCTTTATCCTCAGTTCCTATGTGCTCATCAGACAATTCATTCTGCTGAACAGGCAACTCTTCTTCAGTTCCAATGAGGATAGCAATGTCTAATAGTATCATTGGTATCCTTCCAACCTGAATTTTAACCGCACTCTTGCAACTTTCTGATACATCCGACATTCCGTCTTCGATGTATACAGGGTGAGACACTAACTATTGCCACCTAGAATAACTCCGAAAGTATAACATTAGCTGAAAAGTTTGTGGGACAAACGTTGCGTGGGACTACGGGGGCCATAACATGACATTGGGTTTTTGTTGCTAGGTGGGATCGCGTCAGAGATATGAAGGTCAACTTTGTTTTATTAAATGGGATGCTATAGTTTGGTACTTATTTTCTGACAGCGGCTACCAGACGAATACAATGATGTGTAACAGTACGGTCTTTGAAGGTCAACGAAGGTCACAAAGGAGGCATGAACTTCTATTTACAGAATGTGTTCGAAGTGATGACCATTGGTATCAATGCAGTGCTGCAATCATCTTATCATGGATTGCGTGGTATTCCTTATCACCTCGGCACTTATCGAAGCACATGCTCTGACAATTCTCTCACATATATCGTGCAAATAGTAAATATTCGCCGAATACGGCGAATCCATTTATCGTGTTATTGACATGAAAACACCATTCGACGGTTTCGCAACACAACACTAATAGGAACGGTAAGACTAGTATCGTCGAATCAAGCGAATGAGAATGGTATATTCCTTCGAAGAACAAGTCGTTATGTTTCTCATTTACGGAGAATGCCAACGAAATTCAGTGAGATCTAGAGACTTATATGCTGAGAGATATCCTCAACGTACTCATCCTAAACGTCGTACATGTAAATATGTGTATGATAAATTGAGAACAATTGGATCTCTAACGCATCGGAAATATATCCGGCAATGGAAAGTTACTAAAGAGGAAACGGAAATTGGTACTCTTGCCACTGTGGTTCGAGATCCTTGTGTTAGTTCACGTCAAATCGCAAGGGAATCTGCCATGAGCCATAATAGTGTTGTTGGTGTTCTGCGTCGCCATAAATATCATCCTTATCTTATCAGTGTCCATCGTCTGGTACGGATTTTATGTGTCGCATTGAATTCTGTCGATGGGCTCAACTTCAGATTCAGAATGATGACAAATTTATTAATTTGATTTCATTTAATGACGAAGGTACATTCACGAACCATGGAAATGTTAAGTTCCATAACACGCATTACTTGGCAACTGAAAATCCGTGTTGGCTGCGGGAAGTTGTGCACCAAGAACCATGGTCGGTGAATGTATGGTGTGGGATTGTGGAGGACAGAATTATAGGCCCCTATTTCTTCGAAGAAAATCTTAGATTTCCTGTAAGCTGTTTTACCATGTGACCTAACCACGAATGTATTATCGAGAAATCGAGAAAATCGACATGGTTTTTTATTTGCATTGCATTTTGTCCGAATTTTTCGATGTAAAATTTAGCGACTACTGGACCTAATTCGTTACTCATTTCGCCACCATCAACTTGCTCACAAAGTTCATCATTTCACTAGAACTGATTAGAAGTAACTCAGTGTCTAAAAAGAGCATTCAAGTCCTTGGAAAAGGAATCCGTACATAACTTCGTCCACAATAGCTTGAGTTTCAAAATTTGTTCAGCTTGTAACTGGTTTTAGATTTCACTATTAGTTACTCTGATTTCACTTACTGATATTTGTGTGTAGTAGAGATCACGTAAGAGTCATACCGTTAAATATAGTATTGATAGGCCGGCCGAAGTGGCCGTGCGGTTAAAGGCACTGCAGTCTGGAACCGCAAGACCGCTACGGTCGCAGGTTCGAATCCTGCCTCGGGCATGGATGTTTGTGATGTCCTTAGGTTAGTTAGGTTTAACTAGTTCTAAGTTCTAGGCGACTAATGACCTCAGCAGTTGAGTCCCATAGTGCTCAGAGCCATTTGAACCATTTATAGTATTGATAAATTTCCTCAGTTGCAACACTTTTAGAATTTTAACACAATATTTGTTCCTAGATACCTACATCTACATAGATACTCTACAATTCACCGTTCGGTGCGTGGTGGAGGGTACCAAGGTACCATGTACCACTATTAGTCATTCCCTCCCCTGTTCTACCCGGAAACAGAGCGAGTGAAAAACGACTGTCTGTATCCCTCCGTATGAGCCCTAATTTCTTTTATCTTATCTTCGCGATCCTTACCTGCAGTGTATGTTGGCATCAGTAGATTCTTTCGGTAGTCAGCTACAATTACCGGTTCCCTAAATCTTCTCAATATCGCTCCTCTCAAAGAACGTCGCCTTCCCTCCAAGTATTCCAATCTCTGTAACACTTACTGGGTTTTCGAAGCTACCAGTAATAAATCTAGCAGCCAGCCTCTGAATTGCTTCGATGTCTTCCCTCAATTCAACCTGGTACGGATCCCAAACACTCGAGCAGTACTCAAGAATAGATCGCACCTGCGTCCTATTTTCGTTCTCTTTTACATATGAACCACACTTTCCTAAAATTCTCCCAATAAACCAAGGTCAACTATTCGCCTGTCCTACCACAGGTCTCACATGTTCGTTCCATTTTATATCGGTTCGCAGCGATACGCCCAGATATTTAAACAACTTCACTGTGTTATGCAGGACACTACTAGTATGGTATCCGAAGATTACAGGTTTGTTATTCGTACTCATTCGCATTAACTTACATTTTTCCAGATTTAAAGCTAGTTACCAACCAAACATTTTGTCTAAGTCGTCTTGTATCTTGCTACAGCCACTCAAGTTGGAAATCTTACCGTACCCCACAGCATCATCAGCAAACAACCGCAGATTGCTGCCCACCCTGTCCACCAAATCATTTACGCATATAGAGAACAACAGTGATCCTGTCACACTTCCCTGGG
The DNA here is from genome assembly GCF_021461385.2 of Schistocerca piceifrons. Classification (NCBI taxonomy): domain Eukaryota; kingdom Metazoa; phylum Arthropoda; class Insecta; order Orthoptera; family Acrididae; genus Schistocerca; species Schistocerca piceifrons. The sequence goes on from NC_060143.1 coordinate 13,059,049, forward strand.
GCACTCTCGGACGATACCCTTGTTTCTGACGAACACTCGCGTCGAGGACAACATACTGGTTTCTATTACTTAAGAAGTCTTGGAGCCACTCACATATCTGTGAACTTACTCTTCGTTAACAGCCTGCAATGGGGTGCCATGTCAAATGCTTTCAGGAAATAGGGAATCAGCCTGCTGCCCTTTATCCATAGATCGCCGTGTATCATATGAGAAAAGGACAAGCTGAGTTTCACATGACCATGTTCTACCTCAGAATATTTTTTCACTTTCAGAAAAAGCATTGCTAATTTTTATAATTCCAGAAAAGTGACTGCAGCACACAAAAAATGAATGGCTTTGTTTAATAATGTGAACAAAATTTATAAAAGTTATATTATAGTAACTGCTAGAGGCAAGTGTTCTAAGGTACAGCACTCTCCTCTACGTTACTTCGAATAATCAGGAAAACTGTAGGGAGGATTGTGGAGGGAACACCGCGTTTGTATGATGCGACAACCACGTGGCCATTGCAACTGAAGTAGGCGGTCCAGGGATTGCTATGCAAGATGAGGAACAAAATATTTGTTAATAGCAACATGAAATCACACTTCACAATTCTATAGTACATTACTAGTTGAACTAAACACCAGGAAGTCACGACGAATTCTCTTTGTTAGTAAAGCTGTCTCTGTCCTGATTGTTTATCACAGCAGACAAGTTCACACACTCTAACAAGACAGAAGTATATGTCCGGAAAGACCACAGTTAAGGACAGTTGTCTAAAAGCACAACACAGTAACAGGTCGTTGAAGACCAAAATGCTAATACCAGAGATGCGTGAAGCGAAGTTGCAGTCCAGTGTCGATGTGAATGGCTGGCGGCTCGATATGGGCTGGTCAGCTGACTTAGACTGCTGGGCGCTGGGCGTGCGTCGTCTAAAGTACAGTGCCGGCGAGAGATACTGTCGGCGACTATTCGCTGCATGTGATACGGTGCAAGCAATCGGGTCCGTAGTAGCTGCGCCTCCTAGTGGTGATGTAGTTGCTGCCCGTCGGCGAAGCGAACGCTCAGGATCGCAGAGGTGGCGTCATGAGTTTTCTATGACAGTACACCGTGGTTGGTATTGTTTGGAACTCGCTCTCGTTGGCGTGCCTACAAGATATCGTGTACCTGCTACCTGTCCTATTATGTTGATGAGCTGTATGCCCAAACACACCAGCTACAGCAGCATAACCACTCTAGAAACCACTGTGATGTGCATGGGAGAGCTACTTAATTTACCATATGTTAGGGATTATTTCATTTTCGATCGATTATAGACAATTACGAATAGCTTCACACCGTCTTTGAGGTCTCCATGAGAGCGATACGTGGAATGCTGATTCTTGAAAGTATATAAGTAGGCTTTCACGGGAAAGCTGGCATCCGCCTTCAAGCGTCTACCAATTTACGGCTTTTTTTGCCACAGCATTTCCGTGACCCTCTTGCACGAGTCAAATAAACCTGTGAGCATTCGTTTTGCCCATCTCCGAATAAATCGAAAATGTTCAGTCAATCCTAGTTGTCCTACTTGCAGTTACATTATTATGTGCTACTGTGTTCCATTAACTTAAATGCTGTAACTGTCTCTCTAAGCGGCCCCACATGGTTACCGTAGCCCATCACCGACTGGCTGCGAGCGTTACTACACATTACCTTTACAAACATGTAAAGGTAATGTTCCCTTACGAAGAAATTCTTTGCCATCGAAAGTGTTGAAATACAGATCCTGGTTCATTTTCACTGTAACGTGACCCAGTGAGCCATAGGATAAAACACTACTACAGGATCACAGAACCACTTCCGAGCTCGACTACCCTCACTTTAAATGTCGAGTGCTACACTGCGCTGTGAGTACGTTTGCCGCCTAGCCTCATTTGAAAAGAGGCAGAATCGTGAGTAAATGCTACACCCCTCCACTCAACTAACATGCAGTGTTGGTATTGTTTTTGTTGTGACTTGGCAAGACAGCCAAGCCACTAAGAGGTGAAGCCGAAAGGCACGCGTTTAAGCTCACGCAGGCTGGCGTGAGGTCTGGAACAGGTAAAGTAATTATACTAGCAAGTAAAGTACATAGCTGTTGGAATACTTAACTTTAATCCATAATTGGTGAACATCGGTCTGACGGTACATGCATCACACGATAAATAGCAATTGATAATGGCGCCTTGCTAGGTCGTAGCCAATGACGTAGCTGAAGGCTATGCTAACTATCGTCTCGGCAAATGAGAGCGTAATTTGTCAGTGAACCATAGCTAGCAAAGTCGGCTGTACAACTGGGGCGAGTGCTAGGAAGTCTTTCTAGACCTGCCGTGTGGCGGCGCTCGGTCTGCAATCACTGATAGTGGCGACACGCGGGTCCGACGTATACTAGCGGACCGCGGCCGATTTAAAGGCTACCACCTAGCAAGTGTGGTGTCGGGCGGTGACACCACAGTTTTGTCCAATTAACGTGGAGTTTTATGTGTTGTTGTGAGCAATATCCTTTTGCTAGCTACCGGACTCCAAACTACGAGTGGAAACGGAAAACATTCTAAGTGTTCCTTTTCACAAAACGCATTTTTAGTTTTTCTGTGCTACAGTGTTCTCGGTGTTCCGTTGCATTTGGCTAGACTTGGTCCAAGTGTAAAATAAATTCGAAAATTTTCAGATATTCTATACCAGAAGATGCATGGTCTATGTATCAAACATTTCTTCTCTTGCGTGTTCCTAATACCATGTGTCATAGAGTTTGTACCACAAGATTGACACACGACTCTTGAATCAAGTGAAGCTATGGGCCTGTTCCATGAAACCACAATCGTACAACTAACATATTTAATTTTAAGGATGCTACAGAAACACTATTACGAATATAGGCACGTCCAGTATGATCAAAGTGCCTCATATGGATCCATTCAAATGGCTAATACAAATTTTTGCTCTTAAACAGAGGAACAGAAAAATGGCAGTGAATTATAGTGAAGGCCATATCATGTGAATGCCATACCATAATTTCATGTGCAAAACCAGCCAAGTCTGTCAGTTAGAAAACACGAAAATGTGTTGACAATGTTTCAGTTCCTTGCCCTACAACACGTGGAATTTTATAGTAAACTTTCCAATTTGTGTTCTCAACAATGGAATAGAGTAAGAAACAGAAGTCAACACCGAGGAATATTTTTTCATTAATTTAGTTCTGTTACACTCGCACTCTTGTATAAAATTTGTTAAACATGGAAAATACACATATTAAAAAAAAGTTTTGTATCGCCCCGGTCCCCAGAACTCCTGAAGATAGACGTTGACTGTGGATATTGTATAACAGACACAGTCCCTTTGACAGTTCGGAGACGTCACTACACCCACCCGAATGTGTAAACAACCATGCATGAGCAGCGCCTATTAGACGAAGGGGGTCCGACAGCCGATCCGTTCTAGTCATCTCACCAGGAAGGAGGTCCACGGCTCGTGTTCTCTGTAGTTCAACCATGCCTAGGCGGTCAATACAGCTGTTGGATCGCGTCCACATTGTTACTTTGCGCCAGGAATGACACTCAACAAGGGAAGTGTCCAGACCTCTCGGACTGAACCAAAACGATGTTGTTCGGACATGGAGGAAATACAGAGAGACAGGAACTGTCGATGACATGGCTCGCTCAGGCCGCCCGAGGGCTGCTACTGCAGTGGATGACCGCTACCTGCGGATTATAGCTCCGAGGAACCATGACAGCAACGCCGTCATGTTGAATAATGCTTTTCGTGCAGTCAAAGGACGTCGTCTTACGACCCAAACTGTGCGCAATAGTGTGCATGACGCGCAACTTCGCTCCGGACGTCCATGGCGAGGTTCATCTTTATCAGATCGGTACAGATGGGCCCAACAACATGCTGAATGGAGCGCTCAGGATTGGCATCACGTTCTCTTCACCAATGAGGTTCGCATATGCCTTCAACCAGACAATCGTCGGAGAAGTCTTTGGGGCAACCTCGTCAGGCTGAACGCCATAGACATACTGTCTAGCGAGTACGCAAGGTGGAGGTTCCCTGCAGTTTTGGGGTGGCATAATGTGGGGCCGACATACGCCGCTGGTGGTCATCGAGGGCAACTATATCGGCAGCATATTAACGAGGCATTCGTCTCCATGGACGACAATTCGCGCTCCCATTGTGGACGTCTTGTGAATGAGTTCCTTCAGGATAACAATGTAGCTCGACAAGAGTCTCCAATATGTTCTCCAGACATGAGCCCTATCAAACATGCCTGGAATAGATTGAAAAGCACTGTTGATGGACGACGTGACCGACCAACCACTCTGTAGGACCTACACCGAATGGCTGTTGAGGAGTGGAACAATCTGGACCAACAGTGAATTGATGAACTTGTGGATAGTATGCCACGACGAATACAGGCATGCATCAATGCAAGGGGACGTGCTACTAGGTATTAGAGGTACCAGTGTGTAGAGCAATCTGGACCACAACCTCTGAAGGTCTCACTATATGGTGGTAGGACATGCAATGTGTGGTTTTAATGAGCAGTGAAAACGGCGGACATGATGTTTATGTTGTTCTCTATTCGAATTTTCTGTACGGCTTCCGGAGCATTGGGAACCGAGGTGATATAAGACTTTTTTTATGTGTGTAATTTTTCTTGAGCGTATTTCTGAAGTTGTACTATCACAAATAAAACGTACTATCTCTGTATGAACGGCACTTGGAAGAAAAACTTTCTTTTTGACACTTGGAAACAGTCAGTATCCCAGTATGGTACTTAGAACATTGTTAACATTATTTATCTTCTAATTTGTTTCAGTACCTTTTTGTAGTGATCAAGTAATCAGCATTATTCAATTTTTTTGGATGCAGATTACTTGTCTACAAAATAGTTACATTGTTTTTATATGGTTTTTTATTTTCCTTTGAAATGTGAGATATAGGACATAAAACGTTTTCCACTTCTGTCCTCCAAATGTTCACTGCATGAAGTTCGTACTGAAACTGATTAAGGTCAACCTTCATTAATTTACAGCAGTAATTCATATTAGGGATGGTATAGACTGTTAATGAGGGTGACATGAAACTTTACTCCCATCATTGTTGATTAGGACCTCTTTACTTTCACTGTTATTACATCATACTGCATGGCTGTCACTGATACAGTATTCCTTGTAGAAATGTGGCTCAGTTTGCATTTACAAACAAACTAATCGGCAACTTCTTTCACAGTGTAGTTATGTGCACATCCAAACACGATACCTCCTTTCTGAAGTTTCAATCACATCTACAATCTGGCCCTTCTTGATGTGTTGATTAAGCTAGCATGCATATAACACAGCACTGCCATGGCAGCGTTGAAGGTTGGCATGACCACTTGTTACTAGTTCTGGACTATGTGCATTGCAGCATAGCTTCCCTCCCCCTCTACCTGTCTCATCTGCCTGCTGTCCCTCTACACCTTACATCTGTCTCAATTAGCTACTCTCATCTTCTCTTGGTCCACTAACTCCTCCGCTCTTTCTGTCCATCCCCCTCTCCATCCATCTCAACCTTTCCCTAACCATACTCATTAGCACGTGTAGCCCCTGAATACACTTCGATGAAATGAGGAATAAAACCCCAACAAGACACCTGTAATGCTGAGTAGGGACTTGAAAATCATTCATTTGCCACTGACGTACATGTCATCAGCCAAAGGAGATAGGTAATGCTAACCAATACTTCTCCACCACAACAAGACTGTCACGCAGAGAAGCCTACTTATTAGGACCTGGAAAACCGTTTCCTGCCCCTGACATGTAAGCTGCCTTGCAACACAGGTTGATTTGCCAAACCATTACTGTAAGTCAGATAAGATTAGTTCAGCTAAGTGCCTTCAATGAACTAAGTGTGAATACACGACGCAGCAGGCTGATGCGCCAGTGCGGGGGCGCTGTGGGGTCGCGGCGAGGCGGTGGCTTTAATCAAAGGCGACTCGCCGAGGCGGTCCGCCCGGCCAGGCATTAATATTCCGGCCAGAGGGCGCCTCCGCCTCTGCCCGCCGCCCACGTCAATGGACACGGGGCGGCGCTGCCAGCCGAGCCGCCTTCATTTGGCGGCTGCCGTGGCTGTGGCTGCGGCTGCGGAGCCTCCTAAGCCGGCGATCTCTCTTACGGACGCCGCAATATTGCGGATCGTCGGCTTACGCGGCCTCTCTGTGTTCTCCTGCCAGCCGAGAAGGGGCTGCGAATTTTCCTGTGGCGCCGCAGCGCCGCCAGTTGCAACACTGACACCGTACGTGTTTCGCTACAAAATTTCATTCTACACACTGCACATACTCGTCGATGGGATTCAGTCCATGTTTGTTACAACGCGCTTTCTTTTACACTCCTGATCGCTCTGCATTATTTGATCTTCATAACTGTTACGAAGTGTAATAGCGGAAGGCAGTCGGAAATGAAATCTTAAATTGTAAGTATTAAGAAGAGAAAATAATTTTGTCCTCATATCTGCTGATAGATCTTCCGGTTTCTACGGTACACACTCTGGTGCAATGTTAAGGCCTATTGACACAACTGTTTGTTCAAATGGTTCAAATGGCTCTGAGCACTATGGGACTTAACTGCTGAGGTCATCCGTCCCCTAGTACTTAGAACTACTTAAACCTAACTAAGGACATCACACACATCCATGCCCGGGGCAGGATTCGAATCTGCGACCGTAGCGGTCGCACAATTCCAGACTGTAGCGCCTAGAACCACTCGGCCACCCCTGCCGGCCAGCTGTTTGTCGTACACTCTTTTTGTGGCGGTTTTCTTAGCCATGAGACACAAATAATCTTGCCTTCATCTAGGTTTGATTCATGGATGGCAGAAAGCTAAATGTTGAGTCATCTGCTGCACTGCTGAAAGAACATACTGTATGTAAACAAATAAAAGCAGCTGAAGTAGTTTCTCGGACCAAATTGTACTCCTAGCATAAAAAATAAAACACTAAATATTTTGGATTCACTTGTTTTTTGCAATGTAATTCTTCTCAAATGACTGCAGTGAAACTATTGGCTGAAAGTATTTGATTGTTTCAATTGTTAGTCTCACATGAGAACCTGATAATGAGGTAGTTAACTTTTCTTTGCTGTTGATATTTATCACGATTACAGTCGAGTAACTCACTGCTCATTGGTCTAAAAGAAATGCAGTGAATAAGAGTGCCAATTACGACTGCTAATCTGATTGAAGCAGCAATTTTCAGCCTCAGATTGTCGTCATATTTCGAAATGTGTACATCCAGGTTACTGAGAGGTGGATGCTAGGTTAATGTGGGTAGGACGTCAAACGGACCAACTTGGAGCAGGAGAGGCACAATAGGACATTTTATATACCACTGTCTATACATTCACAAATGAATTCATAAAACTTTGTCAGCATGACCAGGAAGGATTCAGGGTTCACATTCACAGCAGTCGAAGTTTAAAAACATAACAAAATAACTTTTTTAAATGGGAAACTCAATCATTTTTACACTTTCCATTGGCCTTATTTGTTGCTATTGGTACAATTTTCTTCATAAGTAAGAGAGATTCTTTGATGAATTTTGCGCATCATAGAAACCATACTTACTGGTGTATGGAACTCTAGAATTTATTTAATTTATGAAAAAATGAATGAGTTGTTAGATTTTAAACTTCATGTTTAGAAAAAAACTCAAATTTTATAGAAAATTATCTCAATTTTTACCACAGTTTTTAAAGATTTGGAAAATTCAAAAGTTTCATACACCTGTAAGTATGGTTTGTATGCTGTGCAAAATTTATCGAAGAATCTCTGTTACTTATGAAGCAAAGTGTACCTATAGCAACAAATGCAGCCAACAGTAAGTGAAAAAATGATGTAATTTCACATGTAAAAAAATTATTTTGTTACGTTTTTGAACTTCCACTACCATGAGTGTGAATCCTGAATCCTTCCTGGCCATTTATGAATTTATTTGTAAAAGTATAAGTAGAAATTAAAATGTACTCTGCTGCTTCTCCTGCTCCAAGTCGGCCTGTTTGATGTTCTACCCCCCTTAAAAGCCAGAGTCAAAACAAGTGACTTAGCTGGGGTTCGATGTCACCACCTTTGGATGCTCTAGCCACATGCTTTACCACTAGACAAACATTCCCAATGCAAATTAGAACTCTCTTGTTCCATTGTTGAGGCAGTAGGCCTACTGCTCTCTCGCGTGATAGTGACTTTTCGCTACATGGAAGTGGCATTGTTACCACAACTTAATTGATCATAATTCAGGTAATTTTTAGGAAATACTTATAAAATATGTACAAAAGCTTTCCCCATGAATCAGTGTCTATTAGTCAAACTTGCATAAAAATTCCTATAGCAGTTCGTTGGATTTGATGGCATATACAGATGAACATGAGCAGGTGACTTCAGTTCGTACATAGAAAGGTTTTGTCCTCTATTTAGAAAGAATAGAACGTAATTGATTGTAATACATGTGCTCGCAGTTACACACTAACTCATCTTACATAATAACTATCAGTTGAATCTCATATATACTAAAATCAATCCTGTATGCTATCTTTCTAAATTGCTATGCAGAATTACTTTCATTTGGGTAGAAAAAGTAAAATGAAGACTTGAGATAATTTATAAGCAAACAAAAAGATTTTAATTGAAGGCAGAGTTACATTTCTTAAAGATTTCTTCTACTTCTTCCTTAATCCATTGTAGAAGCTACTGCATCAATGGGAGGCTGGAAAGGGAACCACACTAAGGCTCTCCAGCTCGAAGCTACGCAAGTATGATGGGAGAAAATGTCAGGACTGCTCTTTGTATTTCACTAGCTTGACTTCAGAGGAGAAATCAGTGAAGTTGAGATGGGAATCTCTCATAGAGTTATAGATCATATAGTCGAGACAAAAGAGGAGTTATGACCTGCAGGCTAATTAGAAATGGCATATATTGGATTAGATAGGTTGGAGAGGAAAAGAGACAATGGGAACGGGTAAAAGTGACAGGAAATAAGCAAAAGGAGAAAGCTTCAGGAACCACATTTAAGATGGTGGTACCAATCAATCTGACTTGTTACCTGAAATAGGAGAAAGGTTTCAAACAATAGAAGAGCTCAAATAGCTTCTGAGCAAAGTAGACTGCAACAGACTGTTAGGAACAACTTTAAGGCTAAGTCGCTTCAAAAGTCAAATAGAGAGAAAAGACTCCTGCTGATCGGTAGCATTCACGAGAGGAGTATACGCCAAATGCTACATGAAAAACGAGCTGTAGAATATTAGGTCACATGCATCATGAAACCTAATGCCAAGCTAAACCAGATGACAAAGAAAATAGGGCCTTTGTGCACAGATTTTGATGAAAAGAATCAGATAGTTAGGAGCAGGAAACAGCTTGGCTAGCAATGTATATTATAGAATTAAAGGGGCTTGGAGGAAACAGTTGCAGGACAGGGCACACTTTGTGGAGTTTTCGCAGTGATGTTTAACGCAGTTGTAAGCCATGCAAACAAGAAGCTGAGTAGGTTGTTTCCGATTGAAATAAAGTCTCATATACATGCCATGTCTGTTGCTGCGATTCGGAGACTGAGATATACAAATCATGGCCTGCACGCTACTATGAGGGGAGGATAGATTCACTAAGCAGCTTGCAGAAAGTGCAAGGGAACCCACAAGCATAAAAGACTGAATTACTGTGAATATTGGAGTCAGGATATAGATAGACAGTCTTGAAAAAAATTAAAACAGGACCATACTAAAAGTAATAGTTTCCTGAAAAATAAAAAGAATTTGTTTCATCAGAACACTATGTGGCTGAAAAAAGATAGATGACCTATGATTAGAAGGTGTGGAAAATTCCAAAGTGACAGATGTTCTGTGTCTACCTGAACACCAAGGAACCGCAAGAATGAAGTCAAATATCAGAGATTACATGTAGAGTTAACACGGAAAAAGAAAAATTGGAACGTGAATAATACTTGGACACAAAGTCAAAGACATTGAAACAAACTTTTTTCATGTACATCATAACCTAGAGACAGAATATTTCTTCAATAATTGTAAGAGTCAGTAGGTCCTCTCTAGGATACTTTCAGTTATTTATGAGAAATCTCCATACATCATTGAGCTAACTGTGAGACAATATGAAACAGTAATTTGTGGAGATTTCAATGCAGGTTTGTTGAAAGATACATACAGAAAGAATGAACTAGAATCACTATTTCAGTGTTTCGGTAGCCAATTTTCTAACTCATGTGGAGCAAGGCTCAGGCTGAAACAGTTAATGTTAATGGACTATCTAATCGTGATGCCCAACTACTGGAAATAAACGTTGTAACATATCACAACATAGAGGCAGGTCCATGTGGTAAGTCTTATTATTGACAGCACCATACCATATTTTAAAGGTTAAAATAGGTGGTATGGAATGAGGTGTAAATAGAAAGAGATGTTAAAGACAAATTCTATTCATTCCATAGTGAATTTACGTCACTATTTGAGTGTAGTTTCCTAAAACGTTATCCAGAAAATTCAAAAAGGAGTAAGTAAGCCTTGAATAACTAACCGATTTAAAATCTATTGTAAGAGGAAGAGGGAAGTCTATATGAAAAAGGAGTAAATTAAGATTCAATATTACTTGCATACTGCAAAAATATTGAGGCATTTTAAATAATTTCATAAAAATATCCAGAAGTACCCACATCCCAAAAGAAATAAATACCGGTAATGCAGGCAATAAGACTGAGGTCATAAGGGATATTGTCGAATTAGGGACTGTACAGCGAATCAGTGTACAAGATACCATAACAAATAAGCAAAACGACAAAGTTGTGATTGACAATTCACAGTTTGCGACTACTTTTAAGAATAACTTTGTACATGTAGGAACTCTAATAGGACTAAGTTGTTTAGATGAGGAAATAAGAGAATATAATAAAAACCGTCTGTCCGCAAAAGTTGAAGCAACCTGAAGTAGCAACAATACTCTACATTGAAATTAGTAGAATTATGAAAAAGATTATTTACTTTTTTTATAAAATGACCAACATAAGAAGTTATTGATAGTGAATGTTATGTGGGAACAGTGATGGCCTGCCACATCAATCTGCCTTGCAAGGCGGCATGAAAGTGTGTTCCAGGTCCTGAAACGTAGTTTTGCCATGCATGATAGACATCTTGGAGTAGTATTGGGCTGTATTTTCTACATGTTTTGCATTGTGGAAATAAGTTAATTTCAAGTCTCTGTAGTGCATTACAGATGTGCTGTAGGAATATAATTGCCCTCTTCATCGAACTGTATTGCAGGCTACACATGCCGAAGAGCATAGCCGGGGGACAGGTTGAGGTGGATGGAGGACAGGATGGACAGAATGAGAGGAGGAGTTAATGGACCGAGAGGAGATGAGGGGAGGTGCATAAAACAGGTGGAAGGTATAGAGGGGCAGTGGGCAGGTGGTAAAGGAAGAGGTTGAGGCAGGTAAAGAGAGGATCAGGACCATATGACCAGAGGGAGTGAGGAAGAAGATATGATCAGAGAAAGGGGCTTGAGGAAACTGACAATGAGATGGTCAGTAGTTCAGCACAGCCACCAGTAGGCACCATCTTCATATTCCATTCTGCAAACAGTCTACTGAGGTAATAGCCCTGTTACTGTAGCTACACGCCCTTCACACTCCCCTTGGAACACGACATAACGGACGTCTGATCTGTCTTTCACTCTAACCATTCTGGTCTTAGGTGACTTCGAGTAGTTCTAACTCAGCTGACAAACTTTCAAGGCCTGAGATGACATTGGCCCTATGAAAGAAGGTAGATAATATCCCTTTGCACTGAGCTGGATAATGACAACTATCACCGTGAAGATACATTTCATTGTGAGTTGGCTTTGCATAAATGACATGTCCAAACAAAATATGAACATTCCTCCTGACCTTCGCGTCAAGGAAGGGAAGGGACGAGTCTGAGAAATATTGGCCGTTGTTGAAGAAGTCACCCAGCTGAAAGCCCCCTAGTTGTTCCTGATTCGCTGTAGACAGCTGGGAAGTACTTGAGATATTTGGAGGAGACACTGTCAATAGTAATAGGCAAGATTAGAACATCCTCTTGAAATGAGAGTAATATTAGATAATATGTGGGTTAGTGGATAGTTTGATCAATAGCTGTATGGCTGAAAACGGAGATGGAAGGTAAAAGATTTTGAGATATGCATAGGTTGAACGAAGATGCTTAATGTATCTGATTTCGTATTACTATTATGAAATGATAAGTATCTCATGTTCAGGAAGTCGTATTCAGAACAAACTAAGAAATCAATGAGGAAGACAGATGCTATGCCGTCGTCACCCCTGTAATTAAGCTTAGGAGGAGCCGACACGATAAAAAAACCGAATATTACACACATATGGTACACAAACTTTCATGGCAACCTCATTTGGGTTTTTTTCTGTTTGTGCCTTGTTAAACTACAACACAATAGAAAAGATTCGTCAGGACTAAGAGTTAGGCTAGTTTTGGTTCTGTATCGGTGGAAATATTATTCTAGACTTTAAACAGCATGTAGACAAAAGATAAATTTCTGTCTCGCTGCGAGGATGTATCCAAGTTTCAGTGTTCATCCTGTATTAAGTAAAGAGGATTTTGGGTTCTTTTGGTACAGTAATTTAAGTCCTAGCACTTCTGCAAGTGTTGATGCTGAACAAATGGCATCATTCATTCCTGTTTATGAGAAGAACAGTTCTTAGCTCTGTCACTTTGGTATAACTGAATGTTATCAGCATCTATCTTTGGCAGTTTAATAATGTAGTAGAGATAAAATGTCATTTATACACAGGAAGGAAATCTGTTGAGCAAGAATGACCCCTATGGAAACCTGAAAGCACATGTTTCCATAATAACCTGTCCAGCACAGAGTCGACTCGTTGACAGATGTTTTAAAGGTAGCTGTTGAACCATTCTTTGCACTCTTTGGGGAATTCAGCAGTGTAATTTCCTTCAGTAATATTTGGCCAGTGGTCTGAGGGTAGGGTATTTGACTAGTAATCTAATATATATGACACCTGTGTTCGTACTCACACACTGCGTAAACTTCATATAAAAATCATCAGCAGTGACAATCAAAGACTACAGGCACAGGGACTCATCCACGTCCTACCAAGAATCTTGTCAGAGAGGGCGCAGAAGGGAACAGAGCTTTTGGCACCGTCTTGCCCTTGAGGCTGAAAATTGCTCCTAAAGGCGGAAGAATCGATAATGATCTGGAGCATGATGATGCAGAAGTCAGTGGAAACCACTGGATTAAGACACATCATGTGTATCCATAGGGCAAGTGGACTGTAAGTGAAAATGTGTCACAATGATCTCTCCATTGGCAAAATATTCCATACTAATTCCCCCTTCAGATCTCTGGAAGCAGATTCCCAAAGAGGAGGTAACCATGGGGAAAAGATTGAATAACCAAAGAAAGGATAACTTCCTAACAGTCGGAGCGTGGAATGTCAGAAGTATGAACGTGATAGGGAAGCTACAGAATCTGAGAAGGGAAATACTAATTCTCGCTCTAGATACAGTGGCCGTTAGTGAAGTGTAATGGAAAAAAGATAAAGATATCTGGTCGTACGAGCGTACGGTAATATCAACAGCAGCAGAAAAAGAAACAACGGGAGTAAAATGCATTTTGAATGGGAAGTTAGGGCAAAGGGAGAGATATTGTGAAGAGTTCAGTGATAGGATTGTTGTCATCAGAATCGACAGCAAACCAATTCCGACTGCAATAGTTCAGGTACAAATGCAGACGTCGGGAGTAGAAGCTAAAGAGATAGAGGATGTATATGAAGAATTATGAGGCATTGAACAAGTAATTCAGTACGTAAAGGGAGATGAAAATATAACACTCGTGGGGAATGGAATGCGGATGTAAGGGAAGGAATAGAAGAAAAGTTATGGGAGAATCATACAGTGAAGGCTTTCACGACCGGATGTTTCAGCTGCTGAGAATTTCTCCGGGTTCTATGGCCGTGGTCCATGGAACTCTTCAATCCCTGACGTTTCGTCCAAAGCCACGTTGGACATCTTCAGAGGTGCTCCTTGTTGTGCTGAGTCTTGCCGACTGGGACAATGTGGACATGGTAGTATGAATGATACAGGAGAAGCGTTAAGTTCTACAATAAATTTCAGCCGTTAATAGTGAATACTCTGTTCAACAATCACAAGTGATGGTAAACTTGGAAGAGGCAAAGAGATATGGGACGATTTAAGTTGATTACATCATGGTCATGCAGAGATTCCTAAGTCATATACTGGATTGAAAGCGTACCCAATAACTTATATAGACGTAGATCACACTTTATTAACGATGAAGTATTGACTGAACTTTAAGAGCCTAGTCAGGAAGAATCAATGCACAATGAAGTGGGATATGGAAGTACTAAGGAATGGATGGGTAAGATTGAAGCTCTCTGTGTCTACAAATAGTGCAATAAGATATGGCTCAGTAGGCAGTTGAGGTGAAGAGGAAAAGACATCTCTAAAAAGGGCTATCATAGCACCTGGAAGAAGTTAACTGCGAAGTAGCCTTGGGTAGCAGAAGATATACTTCAGTTCATCGATGAAAATAGGAAGCGCAAAAATGATCAGGAAAATTCAGGAATACAGAAATACATGTCACTTAGGAATGAAACAAAGATGAAGTGCAGGAAAGCTAAGGCAAAATGACTGCATGATAAGTATGAATAAATTGAGAAAGAAATGATTGTCGGTAGGACTGAGTTAACATATAGACAGACATGTAGAAATGTCAAAATAACTTTCGGTGAAATTAAAATCAAGGGTGGCAATATTGAGAGCGCAACGGGAATTCTACTGCTAAATACAGAGTAGAGAGCGGATACGTGGGGAAAGTACACAGAAGACTTCTATGAGGGGGAAGATATGCCTGACGACGCGATCAATGAACAAACAGGAGTCGGTATACAAAAGATAGGGAATCCAGAATTAGTATTAAAATTTAAAAGAGCTTTGCGAAATTTAAGATCAAATAAGCAGAAGGGCTAGATAACACTCCATCAGAATTTCAAAAATCATTGGAGAAAATCTTGGTGTGTACAGAATGTGAGTCTGGCGATGTACTATCTGAATTCCGGAAAAACGTCATCTACATATTTCCCTAGTCTTAAAAAGAGCTGAGAAGTGCGAGAATTATCTCACAGTCAGCTTATCAGCTCAAGCATCCAATTTTCCGACGAGAATAATGTACGAAAGAATGGAAAGAAATGAGAATACCTTGGATGACTATCAGTCTGGGTTTAGGAAAGATAAAGGCACTGGAGAGACAATTCTGACGTTGCGGTTGATAATGAAAGCAAGCCTAAAAAAATCGAGACAGGTTTATATGATTTGTCCATATGGAAAAAGCGTAGGACAATGGATAATGGTGCTGAGAAAAATATGGGAAGGCTATATGGAAAGGTGAGTGGTAAAGAATATGTAGAAGAGCCAAGAAGAAACAGTAAGCGTGAAAGACAATGAACGAAGTTGTAGTCTTTCGCCGCTACTGTTCATTCTATACATCGAATAAAGAATGACAAAAATGAAAGATAGGTTCAATATTAGGATTCAAGGTGAATGGATAATAATGATAAGATTCGCTGATGACATTCCCGTTCTTAGAGAATGAAGCAGAATTACGGAATCTCCTGAGAGGAACGAAGTGTCTAATGAGTACAGGGTATGGATTGAGAGTAAATCGGAGGAAGACGAAAGTAATGAGAAGTAGCAGAAATGAGAATAGTGAGAAACTTAACATCAGGAGTGGTGGTCGCGCAGTAGATGAAGTTAAGGAATTCTTCTACCTAAGCAGCAAAATAACCCATGGCCGATGAAGCAAGGACAATATGAAAACTAGATTATCGCTGACAAAAAGGGCAATCCTGGCCAAGATGTCTACTAGTATCAAACACATTCCTGAATTTGAGGAAGAAATTTTTGATAACGTACGTTTGAAGCACAGAACTGTATGTTAGGGGAATATGGACGATGGGAAAATTGGAAAAGAAGAGAACTGAAGCATCTGAGATGTAGTGCTACAGAAGAAAGTGGAGCAGAAGGTGGACTGATAAGGCGAGGAATGAGTTACTCTGGGGAATAGGCGAGGAAAGGAACATATCGAAAACACTAACAAGAGGCGGGGACTTGATGATAGGACATCTGTTGACACATCAGGGATTAATTTGTATGGTACCAGAAGGAGCTGTAGAGGGTAAAAATTGTAGAGGAAGACAGAGACTAGAATATGTCCATCGAAGAATTTGGGACATAGGTTGCAAATGCTACTCCGAGATGAAAAGATTATCACAGGACAGGAATTTGTGGAGGCCCAAATATAACCAGTCAGCATACGGGTGACTCAGAAAATCAGCTTAGTTAGAATTGTCTGTCGGATTTAAGTTTTGACAGCACTTGGTAACAACAGCCAAGGTTAGATATTTGGTGAAACATAAATTTATTAAAAGTGCGTAACTATGTGTCATTCTGACATTGTATTAATTCTGTAAATATTAGCAGTGCATGTTTTCTGTGATGTATTCACATATCTTGAGCGATAGAAGGAAATAAATGTTTAACGTCGCATCGACAATGGGGTCATTACAGACGGAGCACAAACTCGGATTAGGGAAGGATGGGGAAACAAATCGGCGGTGCCCTTTTAAAGGGAACATTTTGGCATTTGCGTAAAGCGGTTAAGAGAAATCACGAAAACCTAAATCGTAAAACCAAGATGTTGTTGTCCCCCCGAAAGCGAGTTCAGCATATTAACCGCTGCGCCACATCGTCCGCTTTACCTTGGCAATTTCCCAACAAATAATCAGAGAACTATTACACTAAAGAGTGATAGAAACTGGTACACCTGCCTAATATCGTGTAGGGCCCCTGAGAGCACGCAGGACTGCTGCAGCACGACGTGGCATGAACTCGACTAATGTCAAAAGTTGTGCTGGAGGGAAATGACACCATGAATCCTGCAGGGCTGTCCATGAATCCTTAAGATTACGAAGGGGTGGATATCTCTTGTAAACAGCACGTTGCAAGGCATCCCAGATACGCTCAATAATGTTCATGTCTGGGAAGTCTGGTGGGCAGCGGAGGTGTTAGAACAGTGTTACCGGAGCCACTCTGAAGCAATTCTGAACGTATGGGGAGTCGCATTGTAGTGCTGGAGTTGCGCAAGTCCTTCGGAATGCTCGCTGGACAAGAATGGATGCAGGTGATCAGACAGGACGCTTATGTACGCGTCACCTGTCAGAGTCGTATCAGGAGTCCCATGTCACTCAAAATGCACATGCCCCACACCATTACAGAGCTTACACCAGCTTGAACACTGCTGTTGACATGCAGGATCTAATGATTCACGAGGTTATGTCCATACCTGTACACGTCCATCCACTCGATACAATAGCCGGCCGCTGTGGCCGAGCGGTTCTAGGCTCTTCAGTCCGGTGCCGCTAAGGTCGCAGATACGAATCCTGCCTACTTAGGTTAGTTAGGTTTAATTAGTTCTAAGTCTAGGGGACTGATGGCCTCAGATGTTAAGTCCCATAGTGTTTAGCGCCATTTGAAACGTTGATACAATATGAAGCAAGACTCGTCTGAACAGGCAGCATGTTTCCAGTCATCAACAGTTCAATGTTGGCGTTGCCGGGCCCAGGTGAGGCGTGACGCTTTGTGTCGTGCAATCATCAAGGGTACACGAGTGGGCCTTCAGCTCCGAAAGCCCATATCGGTGATGTTTCGTTGAATGGTTCGCACGCTGACAGTTGTTGATGGGCCAGCACTGAAATCTGCAGCAATTTACGGAAGGATTGCACTTCTGTCACGGTTAAGGATCCTCTCCAGTCATCGTTTGTCCCGTTCTTGCAGGATCTTGCAGCGTTGTCATAGATTTGATGTTTCAGCGGGTTCCTGATATTCGCGGTGCACTCGTGTACCGGTCGTACGGAAAACTTCCCACTTCATCGCTACATCGGAGACGCTGTGACCCATCGCTCGTGCGCCGACTGTAACGCCACGTATAAACTCACTTAAATGTTGATTACCTGCCAGTGTAGCAGCAGTAACCGATCTAACAACTGCGCCAGACACTTGTTGTCTTACATAGGCTTTGCCGACCACAGCGCCGTATTCTGCCTGTTCACATGTCTGTATTTGAATAAGCATGCCTATACCAGTTCTTCTGGAGCTTCAGTGTTTATTCAAATGTTCTACGTTTTTTATGTTATAGTTTCTTACATGTTCCACACTCACGAGAATAATCTCGTTCTGGCGTCTATGGAACAAAACCAGAAGCTGATCTAATGCCTAATGCAATCTAATCTCAGTCTGGCATCTTCATAGGTAAGAGAAATTGAGTCAGTTGCAAAGGAACATACAGGAAAACGAATGAGTGCATGACTAGGACATAAAATAAATACCACTGAAGATGACTAGCAGCAGTAGGCGAAACGTGTTATGTATCACAAACTGAGTTGCAAAACAAGGAATTTTTCTTATCTATATGATAAGGCATTACAAAGTATGTTTTCTTACGTCATTACTATCTTTTATTATGTGGAGGAGTACGTTATTAAGAACAGAAGTAACTCCCTCTGAAGAAATTGGCTGTCTGCGGATAGGTTGCTGTACATTGACAAAATTAGTGGAAAATAGTTCGGAATTACGGAAGTGTTGTGATGACGGCAGTCCCGTGGAAGAAGATACTGTGTGATATCTGATGCAGGAGAATGTTTCGAGAGTCGCAAGCACGTCAGCTTACGAGTGCTGCGTGGAACGCCGTTAAAATGCTGCCATCTGGGATCCGCCCACGAGGAGTCAAGCCTTGCGCCGCTCCAGCCCGCTTTCAGAGATAATACCCCAACTGCGTGCGCGTCGCTGTTTACAGCTTGGCTCGCGGCCGCCGTAAGCCGCTGAATGTAGGCAGCTGGGGACGCGCAGCGCGCCGCTCTCGCCACTTCCCTGCATAAACAATATCTGAGAAGCGGAGCCAGCGCCGCACTCCGTGCCGCCTGAATTTGTAATTAACTGCGCGGCCGCCATCGCCGCCGCTCGCCGGGCTGCCTATTCTGCGCGGCAGTGGCGCCGCTGCGAGCGTTTCGCGTCTGGGAATTTTCTATGAGCGTGATTAAGAGTCCGCTTCACTGTATACGCGTTGAAGAAGGGAGACGCAGATTACACGGAGAGCCCATTTCCAGTAAAGGGGCTGAAACATCCTTATTGTGCTATAAGCCATTCTTCCACGACACGAAGCGAGTAAGTGTTCTTGAGCCCATCGTGAATTTTAGTCGATAGTTGCGGATTGCGCAGCAGCCCACGATTTTTCCCTCACACAGTGTTTTTTAAGTTTCCAAGAGAAGAGGACATGAAATGGTTTGAGACGATCTTGTACCCTCACACATCACAATTAATAGGTAATTTTAGTTCTTACTTCCGTTTATTATTTTACCTGGCTGTTAAGCAGAGCTGTAGCAAATCTACACTCACTGTGCTAAAAGTATTTTTGAAAGTGCATTAGCATACATGCACTGGGCGTCAACATTTGAATATTGGTTTTGGTCATGAGCTTACGTAGAATATATAAATGTTCGCAGCAGAGTCTTACAGAGTAGAAATAGGGGAATGTCATTATGACCGTTAACGTTTTTGAAAAAGCTGGTGATTAGACAAGTCATCTGGACCTAGTTTTCCATTAATTTAAAATGTCCACACGAAACATTGTATAGAATATAGCGGAACCTATATCTTTTTAATATTAATATTAATATTTTATGGTGATTATTAGTGTTTGTTTACGTAACACAGTAACAAGAGAGAAGCTTGTTACTTAACAAAAAAAAAAAAAGTTCAAATCTCTCTGAGCGTTATGGGACTTAACTGCTGAGGTCATCAGTCCCCTAGAACTTAGAACTACTTAAATCTAACTAACCTAAGTACATCACACAGCTCCATGCTCGAGGCAGGATTCGAACCTGCGACCGTAGCGGTCGCGCGGTTCCAGACTTGTTACTTTTCACTGCTAGTTTTAATATTCATTGGCTGAAAAATCATTTCGTTCTGCAAGGATTCTCTGCATTAGTAAAACCTTTATGCAACTGATTACGGAGAAAATTACATCCCTCAACCACAACCTCGGAAAAAATGGCATAGGACTGGAATTGTGGATTAAAAGTAAGGTGGCATCCACATTTCGTAGAGGTCGGTACAATCTGCAAATCTCCTCCCCGTAGAGGCGTAATACAAAATTGGTAAGGCTTTCGTGGCGACTTGTTGACAAATTGCATGTTGGCTTCTGTCTTAGGTTCTTCGGCCGACGTTCAACTAATGATTTTTCTGCCATTTCTAGATGTGTTGGTCACAAGGGACGGCGAAAACCTGGGACACAAAGTGTATCGAAAACCGACGCACACGGACCGATACCTGCACAAACTGTCAAACCACCACCGAGCCAGAAAAGAGGCATGATTAGTATGCTCGTGACGAGAGCAAGACGAATATGTGAGCCGCAACACCTCAAACGAGGAATGCAACACCTGGAAATTGTTCTGAGGAGCAATGGGTACTCCACAAATTATATCAGAAGTGTAACAGAGCCAAACACTCGGCGAAGTAAGGAACCAGAAAATGAAATGTCGGGTACGGCCTTTCTGGCATACATTCCCAGAGTGACGGACAGAATCGGCCGTATAATGCGCAAACATGGCGTAAAGACGATTTTCTAACCGACAAGGAAGATCAAAGAGTGTCTTAGATCGGCGAAGGAGAAAAGAGACCCACTTGCCATGTCGCGAATATACCGTATACCATGCACATGCGGAAAAGTTTATGTCGGAATGACTGGACGATCAATTAACATCAGGATCAAAGAGCATAAGTGACATTGCAGGTTGGGGCAGGTGGAGAAATCGGCCGTGGCAGAGCACGCACTGAATGAGAGCGGCCACGTAATAAAATTCGCCGACACGGAAGTTCTGGCTGTAGAGAAGCACTATCACACGCGCTTGTTCAGAGAAGCTGTAGAAATACAAAAACACGAGAACAATTTCAGCAAGAAAGAGGAAAGCCTTAAGGTAAACGGATCCTGGCTTCCCGTACTGCAGCGAACGACCGTCGCAGGTAGCAAGAGGAGAACCGCACCGGAAATGACCGCGGAGAAGCCCTCGGACGTTGGCGCGCCAGGTACATATAGTCTGCGGCCGCGAGCTCGGCTCCAGTTCACCACCGGCAATGGAGGGTGAAGCTTCGTCAATACCAGCCACTCGTGCTGGCGAAACGTCAGAAAAATCATTAGATGAACGACGGCCGAAGAACCCGAGAGAGAAGCCAGTAGGCAGTTTATCTACTGTTTGCTCAGAAACGAGATAATCTTTACGAGTATCGTAAAGCATTAAAGGGAAGCAATAATAAACACAGGAATGAGATAAGTTCGTACACTTTCACAGATGTCATCAGCGTGTACATCTGGCAGTCTGTGAAAGGAACTAAGGAGAAACTGGGACAGGGAATTAAAGTTCAGGGGGGAGAAATAAAAACTTTAAATGCAGAAGGCATTGTAATCCTGTCGATGACAAAAATGAATTCTGAAAAACAGTTGAGTGGTGTGGGAGGTATATGCTGATTTAGGGTTTAGGGCCATGGGATGAAGGCAATGAGGCAATGACGATTATTACCACTAGTTTAAAGTCTTAGGTTTTCTGTACTAGAGTGTTCATATCGCTTAGTAGAATCTTCTTCTTGCAGCTACAAAACATAACCGCTAATTTCCGAAATACCGTTACATCTTCACTTGCAAGCTGTGGGTGAAGAAGATCATCTGCTGCAGCTACTAGTTCAGTAGTGGTAGTAATCGTATATAGTTATAAATAATGGGTGAATCTTCCTCAAAGTGAGTTCAAATTAGCGATGATACTCTTGAATGGTCTTGCACGGATTCTTCTTTCAAAAGTCGAATATGCACTCGAGTACTACGTTATCGTGATGGTGTTAAGGATCCCAAATACTTTCTTGGTATTTTACTTTCAGTTTCAATCCACAGACTATGGGAGATCACTTGAACTCGTAAGGTAGACGACCCACTTTCCGTAAATTCCAACTTCCCAAGTCAGGTGAGCGCATCCCTATGGCTGCCTGATGACATCAATGAATGGTATTGTACCGTTGTTAAAGACCATCTTGTGAAAGAACTGGAAACTTTACAAGTTTTCGATTCTGGTAGGCTGCAAAAGAATTTTGAAACTTAGCTTTAACTTGAATACAAGTAAATGCTTAGATGCTGAAACGTATAGAAAATTACCAAGTTGAACTTGAATCTAGACCATTTTCCTCTGATTGTAAGAAGCATGGGTAAGTATAAAATATTTACTAAAACTGTACTATTGAAACATCTTTGTGACACAAAATTTTGATTTATAGATATGTTGAACTTACACGTGGGCTCTCTGGAAAAATGTCTCTCATATTTATAACTTGATGATTTGAAAATAACAAGGGCTGGCAAGGTGTGGCAGTTTTTTTGAATGCTATACGTAAAGAAATCACTGCCACATATATTTGAAAATCGATGTCTTGCTATTGGCTGATGTCTTTGAATATTTCTGCGCATTCTGTCTCAAAATGTAAACATTGTGCCCGTTTCATTATGGAACTTACCCTTCTTTGGTTGGCATGGTATGTTTTGCTGAAAACTACGCATAGCCACTCGTTACGGACGTAGAACAATAACAATTTGATGAGTGTTGCGTCAGAGTTGGTATTTTTACTGTTCAATAGACTTCTGTTGGGAAACAAGTTGAGAGTTGATTATAAAGAAAATTATAATAAATCTTATATTATCTACCTGTATCTTAATAATAGGTAGTGCTAGATAATGATATATACCTACCACTGTATGGTTTTGGAGCTGTCGCTAGAAACTGTATTCACTTTTGATGTAATGAGCATACAAGATGTTTCAGATGAAGGTTACATTTTAGAAGTTGACCTCGAGTATCAAGGAAACATCCATAAACTTCAGTCCGATCTATCGTTATGCCCCGAGATAGAGGTGCCACCACAAATCAACAAGCCAGGATTCCAAAGAAGCTGATTTACACATTAAACGACTAAAAAATCTGAAATTATCTGATTCATTGAAATTATCTGATTCACTACAGAAATTAAAGGGAGAGGCTGAACAATAAACTTATTCTAAGCAAAATTTGTGGTGTCACCGCCAGACACCGCACTTGCTAGGTGGTAGCACTTTAAATCGGCCGCGGTCCATTAGTATACGCCGGACCCGCGTGTCGCCACTGTCAGTGATAGCAGACCGAGCGCCACCACACGGCAGGTCTAGAGAGACGTACTAGCACTCGCCCCAGTTGTACAGACGACTATGCCAGAAGGGGATCACTGGCAATTACGCTCTCAATTGCCGAGACGATAGTTAGCCTAGCCTTCAGCTACATTTGCTACGACCTAGCAAGGCGCCGTATTCAATTGCTAATTAATATTATGAAGCATGTATCATCAAGAGCGATGTTCTACAATTACGGATTAAAGTTAAGTATTCCAGAAGCTACGTACTTTTCTTTATAGCATTCATTACGTATCCTGTTTCAGATCTCACGCCAGCCTGCGTGAGTTTAAGCGCGTGCCTTTCGGCTTCCTCTCATTGTGTCTAGGCTGTCTTGCCTAGACACAACAAAATTCATCTGATATTATCAATCCGTCATTCTCCTGGGTAAAACAGGTTATCGATATTAGGCTCACAAAGTACGAATATAAAGAACGACCTCGATTTTTTCTTTCAAATTTAGGGATATTATTTTTGTTGGCAAAACTATGCTATCTGTGCAAAAAATTAGTGGCACAGAGCTAGTAACTGTATGAGAAGGTAGACATGGAGGTGATGTTGTGACTGCAAGAGCGAATTTCAAGCGAAGTGTAGTACTTAAGGAAAATTATTTTAATGAAATGAGACATAACATTGTCTTTGGACAAATCCATGACTGTGGAAATGGTTATTTTATATATTTGTAAGACGTTTCCTGTGGATTTCGGTTGTCAGTGCACGTTAAAGAAATTCCAGGCCAAAAACGTGAAAATATAACTACCCAAATATTTATGTTATTAAAAGTGACATACACACGTGGCTTGACACTTCAGTTTTACCGATGATGTTTATAAAATACTATGTGCCAACAAAATAAAGTGTGTTTGATGTAAATGATTTATAAGGGATGTTATTATAGAATCTTGGAACTGAGAGGAAAAACGGCAGTCTCAATACTGAGATACAATGTGTAAAGTGTAGAGAGTATGGCGTGAAACACAAAGCAGCGAAGGAATCTGTCATTGATGATTACTGAAAATGTGTATTAAATAATGATAATAAATCAACTGTTCAGTAGGTAATTCGATCAGGCTACTAACAGTTCAAATTATAAAGCACTAATAATTGACATTATCAGCAAAGTGCTTTGTACTTGATAAGGTGGGAGCTGCTGCTGTGTACGCAACAGGAGGCAATGTTAACTTAATTTTGGGGAAGAGTAGATGAAAATGAAACTGTATCATACTGGTTGTAAAAGTAGTGCAACAAAATTTTAACCTATGTGTGAAAAGATGCATGCTGAAATTTTAACCTTCATATGATTTTAAAATAATTCACAAAATTTATATTCCGTATGTTGTAGTCACGATAGTGAAAATGTAACATACTGGTTATACCAGTAGATGAGATATAAATATCATGTGCTGAAATTATTATGAGTGTGTAGTAGATGTATTATGAAAATGTAATGTAGGAGACATGTGATCGATGTATTGCGATAATATTACGAAACATGTCCACAGTACATTATGAGCTTCCGATTCCTGTTTGAACCTGTATGGCAGATAGACAAGCAAAATATACGCCTGTTCCAGCCTGTCATCAACACTGAATGAGAATGATGCCACGCCCCTTTCTAGACTTGTCACGGGAAGCTATCTGATTGACAGTTGGATTTTTCGGCCATTTCCAAGATGTTAATAAGGGTAGTTCGAGGGGGAGGAGGAGAGCTGTGGGGACGGGAAATGCATGGGAGGGTAGAAAAACGCGTGGAGCGATGGGGAAGCAGGAGAGTTAGGTACTCAAGGTCAAATTTGGTCCACAATCGGTATGGACCTTATGGTCCAAAGATTAAATTGTTCTCCTTCAAACCCCGGATTTGATTGCCCTCTTCACGTGACCCCAAATCGGTACATACATGCTACAGATCGGAATGGATTGTGTCTGGAAAGGAGGTTACGAGATTAACGTCAGCGAAAGTAAAACACGGGTAAATGAATGTAGCCAAACTTCAACAGGCGATGCTGAGCGAATTTGGTTAGGAGATGAGACTAAAAAAAGTGAATCAGTTTCTCTGTTTTGGAAAAAGTAACTGTTGCCCGAAGAAGTGAGAATACAAAATGTACACTGGCAAGCGCAAGAAAATAATTACCACGAAAAGGAAACCTGTTAATATCCACTACAGATTTAGGTACTACGACGTCTTTTCTGAAGGCATTTGTCTGGAGTGTACCCTTGTATGGAAGTGAAACACTTGCCAATGAACAGTAAAAAAAAAGGGGAGAATAGAACGATTTCATATGAGGTGCTACAGAAGTATCTTGAAATTAGACTTTTATATCGAATAACTACCGAAAGAGTTACTGAATCGAAGTAGGGGAAAAAGAAATACAGGCTGATTCGGTTGTCGCAACTGATGCCGTTTTATACAATCTGCAGTGCTATATCTAGTCTTCAAAAGCCAAACACGAGATCATATTCTCTCTCTCGCTAGGGCGAATTATTACTCCTACAGATAAAATGAGCAGGACCTCTTTGTAGGACATTTAATGTAGTTAAATTTTGTACTGAAATACGTTTCCGCTTGAGGCCACGTGTTTCAAGTTATTCTAGAAAAACTTACAAAAATGACCTTCAAACGCACCTCTTTCTCCACATGCATCCCTCACAAGTCAGAATTTCTAATATTGTTCATGGTACTCCTACCAATGTACAAAATTACCGACTTCTCGAACTGGACCCGCTGTTCGACATTTTTCGGTCTCACTTGATCTGTCCACAACGCCACCATCAGAATCAGCTTCTTCGTTTACATGATTATTGTGCAAACGTTCCTGTGAAGGTAATGAAAGAAAAACGACTTTTGTAAACGTTATGCGTAAAACATGTAACGTTGAAAATTTGACCAAGACTTAAGCCTAAAAACCACAGTAGCTTCGTGGTCATAAGGCCTTGAGAATACAACAATGTTTACGTTATACTGTTAAAATTCTGAAAATTGTCAGGTAAAATTTACACAAGCGTCAGTTTTACTATTTGTAAGTGCTCGACTAGGCCGGTAGCGTAGTTACGCCAATCAATGAACACCAAGAAAAATGAAGAGTGGAAAATAATTCTCGCGGTCGCAAAACTGTTGTACTGTGGTAGGAGGGTATGCCTTGAATAACTCGAAAAATAAGGCATCCAGAGAAAACGTATCCCAGTATAAAAATTAACTACATAAAATTTCTTAAAAAAAGTCGTGCTCACTTTTTCGGTAGCACTATTAGTTTTCGCGTAGTGAACGAGAGAATATGAAAATCTCGCACCTGGTATTTGAAGTCTAGATATGACATTGCGGGTTGCATATAACGGCATCGTTAGGAGGAACTTAATCATCTTGTATATTGGAAAATTTGACTCGAATAAGGGGTTGGTTGATAGAACACACCCTGAGAAATTATGCAATCATCAATGTGACAATAAGCGTAGAAGTTGAAGATTGAAACAAAGACTGCTTCAAATGGGTGTAGGCTGCGCTAGCTATGGATGAAGACAGTTTGCTGTGGGTTATAATGTTGTTTACTCTATTACAGGTTTCGGTGTTACACCATCATCAACGGCAGAAAAATTATCCCAGACATATCACATGTCGCACATACTTTGATATACGTTACCACTGAAACCCAGAATTGCCAATAAAAACGAAAAATTGTAGCAAGATTGAAATGTTGTAGACCATTGACAAAAGGAAAACATGTGTCACTTTGACATTTTGTTGTTTTGTCAATGGCCCATCACATTTTAATCTTTCTACAATTTTTCATTTTTATTGGCAATTATGATTTTCAGTGGTAACGTATGTCAAAGCATGTATGACATGTGATGCGTCTGCGATAATTTTTCTGCCGTTCATGATGGTTTAAGACCCTAACCACTAGTAGAATAAATACGCTGCACAGTGTCATGTATTATGTAAAATTCGTACATGTTGTTGATCAGTGCTTAAGCAAGACGTTCAGGATAGATGAAGTCTTGCACATATAGACTAGCGGGAAGAGCTGTATCAGACCAACCTTTGGATTGAACGCCACGACCACAGATTGGCACACGGCGGAAAAAAGACTATAAAGTGCTTAACAGATTACAAAGAATGTAGCGAGTAGTAGTTACGTAGAGTTGAAAAGATTATTTACATAGACACGGACAGATTAGCACAGGATAGATGGTGGAGGGCAGTGTCATGACATCTTTGTAAACTGAGATGTCTTAGAGATTAATTACTCTTCATCAATCCACACTGTTAATGGGTGATAATGGTACTGTATCATATACACGTCATCCATGATTAGTGTGGTAAGCGTCTTCCCTCCGTGAGTCAGTTGGTTGACCTCAGACAATGATGCGGCGGTCATATAAGCGATAACTGTTCAGCGGTGTGGCACTGACATGCTCTCCCAACTTCGGTGGGAGACCTGTACTGCACGATCACGTGATCCTCCACTGTGAACAGTACAAGGTTTCCTATACCAGGTACTTCGCGTTGGGAACATTGCCACTTTGTAAGGACCCTTAATGGTCCGTATACTGTCTGAGATAACGCACTCGCAATCGATAAACTGGTTACGACAAAGGCTTTACACTTCCTTCACGTGTGTTGCATGTGGTGCTGCAATTTTCTTATTGTGTTCCAACATGAGACAACATTCAAGTAAGCCCCTCACTTAATTTTCCTAATTCACTGCGGACACAAGCAGAGTGGTTCTACTGCCGCTACGAATATCGTTTTATGCGACCCGCATCTAGCATGTAACGGTGTGTTTACCATTATTCTACCTTAAAACATAAGTAAATGTCGGAGGATACTACATATAAGTCGCTATTGTGTTGATCACATGCTGTTTAACAAAAAGATATAATTCACCGTCAATTCCACAAAACGTATGTGCTGCTGAAACAAACATGGCTGCAAATAATGTTATTAACGTGGCGTTTGTTGCATGTTTCTGGTTGAAATGATTCAAATGGCTCTGAGCACTATGGGACTTCTGAGGTCATCAGTCGCCTAGAACTTAGAACTAGTTAAACCTAACTAACCTAAGGACATCACATACATCCATGCCCGAGGCAGGATTCGAACCTGCGACTGTAGCGGTCTCGCGGTTCCAGACTGCAGCGCCTAGAACCGCACGGCCACTTGGGCCGGCCGGCATGTTTCTGTCAATAAGAATTCAGTGAAATATTTTGTAGGTTAACTAATAGGTAAGACATTTTGCAACTGCTTCTTCTACATCTAAATATGAAATCGATGTCAGCCAACAAGTATTAAAACTATAAATAAATTGTAATAAATTCTGAAATGATTTCTTAAGGACGCCAATACTCGTTTTTTTCCACATTGCCTCTCGTCTATCCAAAAAGGAAAATTCTAAAGGACAATACCATGAACAACCAAATATAGTCACGCTGATATTCCACAACGCAGAAAAGTTCTTTACATTTAAAATATCGTCTTCCTAACCTTCATATTCTGGTTGACTAATTGGACTATGCCTGTAATTCTCCACTGGTTTTGTGTTTCCCGTTGCATAAGGCTTCACAGTAAACAGCACTCCACTGAGCCACATGGCCCGTTTGCAAAGCGCTCAGAACGGCCACATATCCCAGATTAGCGACGAAAGCCTGTGGACTACAATTAATGCACCGCATGGCCCTAATATATGCAAATGATGTAATTAACACATATAACTGCGTACCCGGCTGATTGACCGCCTTCCTGGTATGTAATTAGCATAATGACCGTCGTGTGCAGATACACCTGCCCAGTGACCGACTAGAAATACAATACAGCCGCGCCAAATATGCATAACGTGGGGGAGTCAGTAATTAGAAGTATAAAAGCACGTTATGAGAATTGCACTCTTCCAGAGAGACATCATTACCATACGTTAAGTTAAGAAAACTTAAAACGAGAAGTGTGTTCCTTCAAACATGAAATCTCGTCAAAAAACATAAATTAATATAAGATACATAGTGGTGATTGGTAGTAGTGCCTTTCTTTTCGCCACAACGAGATATTTCCTAATGTTGGAGAAAAGGAAATCATTATTCAGATTAAGTATACCGTTGTGTTTACCCAGTTTTCTAGAATGGTATTCAGAACAGCAAATATCATTTTATGATAGCAACATGGTTCCTGTGAAGGCTTTGGGATTCAGTAAATCTTCGCTAATTTCCTTATAATAGTTTTCTCCTCTATCACAATATCCTGTCAATTGACGTGTGTTCCAAGGAACTGTATGCTGATATTAGTGTATTTCATATGCTATTAAATTTAGTTTCTTGTGAGGGTCCATTCCCTTGTTTCCTAGTTTCTTCAGAATCTGTATAAACTGGACATAACGAAATTTACTTTACTTAAATGTAGGTTTTATAGTGTTACTAGTCACTGCTTTCGGACACTAACTAATAGGATCAATGAAATATTACAGTTCAAGCTCTCATCGAATGCTGACAGAGTGTGACAACATTGTTTTAAATTACGATAAATTTCTCTACGTTCACTCTCTGAGCAACAATAATGAAAACTAGTGAATCTGTTTATGTGATTGAGGGGATTCGTGAATCATAAAAGAGTGATTAAAATTATGGTATGCTCTATGTTAGCAAACAAATCTCTGACAATTTTTCTCTAATCCGCAATTACAACTCACAACATTTAACCAATGGCAATGGGTGACAGCCGCCGCCATACAGCTTTCAAATACTTTCTCTTTTACCAGGATGTGTGCCTGTGAGTGTGCGTATGTGTGTGTCTGTGTGTGTGTGTGTGTGTATGTGTGTGTGTGTGTGTGTGTGTGTGTGTGTGTGTGTGTGCGTGTAGTCAGGGGGGGGGATGAGTAAAGTGGTCTCATTTATATTTCAGACGAAGGTTATTTAGTGTTTGGTTTCAAAGGCCGTTTACTCCACCGAAAACAAATGAAATGACATATTCTAAAAATAATACTAAGGTCACAGCCTTTTATTAACGGTTCTATGTTAAATTTTTGCGCCAAAATAACAGGTCAGTATAAATTCAGTGATTTCACTCTTTTGTTGAATAGGAAAAATGCGGAGTGAAAGTGCATTAAATAACGGTATTTTTGTGATGTTGTTGTGACAGTCTCATTGGCGCGCAGCCAGGTTGTTCAGTCCACCGTGCGCCGAGTGGGGCGTAAACATCGCGCACAGTTTTACCAGTGGTGCTGGTTCTTGTGGGAAGTGGTTGCTAATAGCTGTGCTTTTTGAATATGTTATTCAAATGATTCTCATTTGTGTAAGAATATCGGTCATTTGGAACCAAACAACCTTTTTCTAAGCCATTTCCTTGTTACATCAAAATTAGCACCGTTCATGTAGACGCTACAGTTAATGAAAACATCCATTATATTGTGTTTCTTACTCATGCTAAGTCTAAGCCTGGTACATGACGTAGTGTCATGTAGAGATGTCACCTCTGTGCAGAGGCGTCGTACTAGGCGTATTCCAACGACTTTTCTGTCCCCTAGAATTGGAGCTGTGAGACTTCACGCCGCGTCCAGAGCTTTTTAAGAAACTAACTTACTATCACCATCGACTTTCAAGAGCTACAACAGGAAGGTTTCCACTTTCTTCTGTGAAATTTTGTTTCGATGTAATTTATCATTCTTGAAAGCTTGTCAAAATATGTTTGGTTTTCGTGGCCTTTTGTCGCATACATTTTGCTAAAAGCTTTATGAATGATTACCGTATTAGCTATCAACTATTGAATCAAAAAATTTCTTTATGCTGTATTGACTGTTGTGCAGTTTCGGCAGTTTTTAATTGACTATGTAAATTAGCCCATAAAATTAATATACACTCCTGGAAATGGAAAAAAGAACACATTGACACCGGTGTGTCAGACCCACCATACTTGCTCCGGACACTGCGAGAGGGCTGTACAAGCAATGATCACACGCACGGCACAGCGGACACACCAGGAACCGCGGTGTTGGCCGTCGAATGGCGCTAGCTGCGCAGCATTTGTGCACCGCCGCCGTCAGTGTCAGCCAGTTTGCCGTGGCATACGGAGCTCCATCGCAGTCTTTAACACTGGTAGCATGCCGCGACAGCGTGGACGTGAACCGTATGTGCAGTTGACGGACTTTGAGCGAGGGCGTATAGTGGGCATGCGGGAGGCCGGGTGGACGTACCGCCGAATTGCTCAACACCTGGGGCGTGAGGTCTCCACAGTACATCGATGTTGTCGCCAGTGGTCGGCGGAAGGTGCACGTGCCCGTCGACCTGGGACCGGACCGCAGCGACGCACGGATGCACGCCAAGACCGTAGGATCCTACGCAGTGCCGTAGGGGACCGCACCGCCACTTCCCAGCAAATTAGGGACACTGTTGCTCCTGGGGTATCGGCGAGGACCATTCGCAACCTTCTCCATGAAGCTGGGCTACGGTCCCGCACACCGTTAGGCCGTCTTCCGCTCACGCCCCAACATCGTGCAGCCCGCCTCCAGTGGTGTCGCGACAGGCGTGAATGGAGGGACGAATGGAGACGTGTCGTCTTCAGCGATGAGAGTCGCTTCTGCCTTGGTGCCAATGATGGTCGTATGCGTGTTTGGCGCCGTGCAGGTGAGCGCCACAATCAGGACTGCATACGACCGAGGCACACACGGCCAACACCCGGCATCATGGTGTGGGGAGCGATCTCCTACACTGGCCGTACACCACTGGTGATCGTCGAGGGGACACTGAATAGTGCACGGTACATCCAAACCGTCATCGAACCCATCGTTCTACCATTCCTAGACCGGCAAGAGAACTTGCTGTTCCAACAGGACAATGCACGTCCGCATGTATCCCGTGCCACCCAACGTGCTCTAGAAGATGTAAGTCAACTACCCTGGCCAGCAAGATCTCCGGATCTGTCCCCCATTGAGCATGTTTGGGACTGGATGAAGCGTCGTCTCACGCGGTCTGCACGTCCAGCACGAACGCTGGTCCAACTGAGGCGCCAGGTGGAAATGGCATGGCAAGCCGTTCCACAGGACTACATCCAGCATCTCTACGATCGTCTCCATGGGAGAATAGCAGCCTGCATTGCTGCGAAAGGTGGATATACACTGTACTAGTGCCGACATTGTGCATGCTCTGTTGCCTGTGTCTATGTGCCTGTGGTTCTGTCAGTGTGATCATGTGATGTATCTGACCCCAGGAATGTGTCAATAAAGTTTCCCCTTCCTGGGACAATGAATTCACGGTGTTCTTATTTCAATTTCCAGGAGTGTATATTTGCGTCGCCTTCGAAACAATTTCCAAGTCACACAGCTGTGTAATGTTTTTTCCATTGCGTGACTTGATGAATAGCATAACTGTAATCCAAATTTTTTTTTTTTGGTGGTCTATACATCGCTTTGAGATGGAGACAGATTGGATGCTCCTCTACATCTGCATCTACATACTCACTCCGCAATCCACCATATGGTGCGTGGCGGAGTGTACCTCGTACCACAACTAGCATCTTCTCTCCCTGTTCCACTCCAAAACAGAACTAGGGAGACATTGAAAGATGGCAAGAACTATGCCCCTTACATGAAGTCATTAAAGATTACCTAACCCACGTTGAGCGATCAGTAGGGCTGAACAAAAATGACTGACAAGGCACAATGCATCTTGTAGAGGGTATAGTATGGACGTATTGGAACAATTAACGCCAGGTGATGGTTTTAAAGTAATTCACACGACATGAAAACTTTGTCGAAACGCGTCGATTTATTGGAGGCTAGTTTACCCCAGGGAAGTATTCAGAATTGACTGTGGTCGCCGGGGGAGCGGCTAAGGGAAGCGACAATAGGCAGCTTAGGGCAGCTCAAGCTCTGAGAAAGCGGTAACGGTGCGCGGCCTCCAGCCACCTTAAGATGAGTGGCAGTAAGTGGGTGGTTGACCCCAACTCTATGCTGGTGTACCGGGAAACAGACGGAGAACTTGTACGCCTGTTGATAAATGTCCGTCGTACCGTTTTCTGTGAAACATGCGAGAAAGCCGCGCAAAGCTACGGTGGACCGGTCAACAGGGGTCAAAGTATGCGTGTTCGTGACTATATCAACTTCATGCTTAATTCACGGTCCACAGAGTCTGAAGTAGATCAGGTGAAGAGCGACAGAATGAAATACGCTGGCCTCCAATGGGAACGTAGGACTGAGTAATTTGAAATACTGTCCTGGGAGTCAGAATTCCGGAAAAATTGGTGTTTGTGCAGATGATAACCTTGATGGGTGAGTGGGAGGAGCTAAATAGAAGAAGTTGAGAGGAAGGGAAATTTTGTGGGAATTTGTTCACTTCCCAGAGAAGGCATTGGTCGGCGCCAGGAAGCGACGCATAATTAACGCTACTTCCGCTGCAATTGGCGTAAGTGATTTTGCTGGAGGGTAAACCGAGGCGAAGAGCGGACTGTGAGAAGTCTTTGTGGTGGTCTTTCGTTCCCAGCTTGCCTAGAGTGCGGACGTGGCGTTCTTCACTCAGCTTGCCTGAGAAAGAGTGAGCATCTCTGCAGTTTAGGACTTAGCAAATGGAACGATTGAGCTTGGAGATAGGTTTTGGTCCAGCTATGTGCTGAGCAAGATAGCTAGGAGTGAATTGTAGTGGCGTGGCAAGACAGCAAAGCCACTCGGAGGTAGCCGAAAGGCACGCGTTAAGCTCAGGCAGACTGGCGTGAGGTCTGGAACAGGTCAGAGAAATAAGACTAGCAAAACAGGAGGTACTGGTAGAATACTTAACTTTAATCCACAATCGGTGTACATATCTCTTGACTGTACATAATTTCCATTTCAATATACACTGGTAATGGCGCCTTGCTAGGTCGTAGCAAATGACGTAGCTGAAGGCTATGCTAACTATCGTCTCGGCAAATGAGAGCTTATTTGTCAGTGAACCATTGCTATGAACGTCGGCTGTACAACTGGGGCGAGTGCTAGTAAGTCTCTCTAGACCTGCCGTGAGGTGTCTCTCGGTCTGCAGTCACTGACAGTGGCGACACGCGGGTCCGACGTATACTAACGGACCGCGGCCGATTTAAAGGCTACCACCTAGCAAGTGTGGTGTCTGGCGGTGACACCACATGAATAGACGAGCGCAGCCTTGCAGCACCACGAGGTCGGCCGACATCCGCACAACGACGCCGCTCCGCCATGCTGTATTCGGTGATATTGCGCCCGCTCCGGCCACTGATTAATTTGTCGGATCACTTCGGCAAAGTTTCCTCGAGGGTTTCATGGACCGTGTATTGTAGAATTCTTCTCGCACTTTGCATTACGCCTGGGTCAGTCGATAGGAATTACTTTTGAGTTATCGCGCTTTACTCCACGCAAACGCAATTTATTACCACTGCCTGATAGGAGAGTCTTGTAATGCGATGATTGAAGGTCGGGAGTTAAAATAAATGTGTGCTAATCGACTGCATCTGTTTTCAATCAAGTAGTTGAAATCCCAAGTCACTTTCTTAATTAATTTTATGTTCAACATTTGCATCTGGTGTTCAGTAGCTGAACATAACATCAATAAGCACCCCTTTTTCATTAAAAGTAATCAATTCTGAATCAATTAATGTCAACACTGCCACCGCAGTTCAATCAGGAGTCACAGGGCCTTATTACTTTCTTTGCGTTATCCGATATTACGGCAGTTTTGCACTCTCTGTTGATCTGTTAGTCAATTAGCTGGGGCGAACGCACGCCAAAACCAGATAAGTCATGTGTGGGGTGTTACAAAATGATTGCCTGTATGGCTCTGTACGAGCCCTAATCTCTCTTATCTTATCTTTTGGGACTTTCCGCCAAATATAAGTTGGCTGCAGTAAAATTGTACTACAGTCAGCCTCAAATGCTGGTTCCCTAATTTCCTCAGTAGCGATTCACAAAAAGAACGCCTCCTTTCCTCTAGAGACTCCCACCAGAGTTCCTGAAGGATTTCTGTAACACTCGCGTGACGATCAAACCAACCAGTAACAAATCTAGCATTGCTTCTATGTCCTCCTTCAACCCCAAAGGCACGAGCAGTACTCAAGAATAGGTCGTATTAGTGTTTTAAGAGTTGTCCTTTACAGATGAACCATATCTTTCCAGAATTCTGCCAATGAACCGAGGACGAATATCCGCCTTCCCCACAACTGCCATTACATGCTTGCCCCACTTCATATCGCTCTGCAATCTTAAGCCCAAATATTTAATCGACGTGACTGTGTCAAGCGCTACACTACTAATGCAGTATTCAAACATTACGGGGTTTTTTTCCTATTCGTCTGCATTAATTTACATTTATCTGTATTTAGAGTTAGCTGCCATTCTTTACAACAATCACAAATCCTGTCCAAGTCATCTTGTAACCTCCTACAGTAACTCAACGACGACACCTTCCCGTACACCACAGCATCATCAGCAAACAGCCGCACATTGCTATCCATCCTATCCAAAAGATCATCTATGTAGACAGAAAACAACAGCGGACCTACCACACTTCCCTGGGGCACTCCAGATGATACCCTCACCTCCGATGAACACTCACCTCCGAGGAAAACGTACTGGGTTCTATTACTTAAGAAGTCTTCGAGCCACTCACATATTTGGGAACCAATTCCACATGCTCGTACCTTAGTTAGGAGTCCGCAGTGGGGCACGGAGTCAAACACTTTCCGGAAGTCAAGGAATATGGCATCCGTCTGATACCATTCATCCATGGTTCGCAAGATATCATGTGAATAAAGGGCGAGTTGCGTTTCGCAGGAGCGATGCTTTCTAAATCTGATGCATGGACAACTTCTCTGTCTCAAGTAAATTCATTCTATTCGAACTGAGAATACGTTCGAGAATCCTGCAACAAACCGATGTTAAGGATATTGGTCTGTAATTTTGAGGATCCGTCCTTCTACCCTTCTTATACACAGGCGTCACCTGCGCTTTTTTTTCAATCGCTCGGGGCTTTACGTTGGGCAAGAGATTCGCGATAAAAGCAAGCTAAGTAAGGAGTCAATGCAGTAGAGTACTCTCTGTAAAACCGAATTGGAATCCCATCAGGACCTGGCGATCTATTTATTTTCAAACCATTCCGCTACTTCACAACCCCAGGGATGTCTATGTCCTCCATACGGGAATCTGTACGAGACTCAAACGGTGGTATGTTTGTAGGATCCTCCTGCGTGAAAGATTCCTCAAATGCTAAATTTAAAATTTCAGCTTTCGTTTCGCTGTCTTCCGTTGCCAGGCCAGACTGATCAGTGAGTGACTGGATGGAAGCCTTCGACACGCTTACCGATTTTACGTAAGACCAGAATTTCCTTGGGTTTTCAGCAAGGTATGACGGTGGAAGCGGTTGTATGCTTCGCGCGTCGCTCTTTTTACAGCAGCACGAATCTTTACTAACTTTTGCCTGTCCTCATTCTCCCGATCTTTCTCGTACCGTGAGTGCAATTGTCTTTCCTTCCTGAGCATTCTCCGAATTGCGCTGTTAAACCACGGTGGGTCTTTTCCGTCCGTAATCCACTTTTTTGGCACACACTTGACCATTGCGTGATTTAAAATGAGTTTAATGTGTGCTCATAATTCTTCCACGTCCATCGTACCGGAAGTAAATGAAATCGATTCATTTACTAAGTGGGATGCTAACAACTGCTTATCTGCTCTTTCTAGTAAGAATACTCTCCTAGCCTTCTTCACCGACTTTTTAACTTTAGTAACTATAGTCGTAATGACAACATCATGATCACTAATACCTTATAGCATTATCCGGGTACTTCTGCGATACAGAGTGTAGACTCCCTTTGAATGATTTTAGAACTGTCGCGGTGGAACCTGGTGGCCGGTAATAACACCCAACAATTAACTTTATTTCTCCTAGCACTGTTAAACGTGTCCAGATAACTTCACAATCACAGTCTACTTCGACCTCAGTAGACACAATATTTTTGTCAACTGCAATGAAGGCACCACCTCATACGGTGTCTAACCTGTCTTTCCGATACACGTTCCAACCCTCACTAAATATTTCAGAACTTCCTATCTCATGGTTCAGCCGGGTCGCCGTGTGTCTGGAAGTCAGTTTGAGACGTACCAGGTGTGCTGTCGGGACGCAGCAGCTTCACAGTCGGGGACGGAGCGCCGGTGAGGCGCGGACAGCCAGTGCTCGCCGACCGCTGGCGACACACATGAACTGTCCTACGGAGGGAGATTGGAGCAGGACGACCGTTGGTTGCTCTGTCGGTTGCTCGTCTCATCGGCCGACGTGTATTTGGTCGTTTGACCGTTTCCGGGCCTAGGCAGTCGGTCGGTTGGCGGAGAGCAGCGACGAGGTCCCTGTCGCGGGTAGGGCTCTGAGCACTATGGGACTTAACATCTGAGGTCATCAGGCCCCTATACTTAGAACTACTTTAACCTAACTAACCTAAGGACATCACACACATCTATGCAACAGGCGGGATTCGAACCTGCGACCGCAGCAGCAGCCCGGTTCCGGACTGATGCGCCTACAACCGCTCTGCCACGGCGGTCGGCTCTTGTATGGGGTTTAACTTAATTTAATTCGCTCCTTCATTAATGAAGTGCACCAGCGGTATCTTCCCGAGCGAGGTGGCGCAGTGGTTAGCACACTGGACTCGCATTCGGGAGGACGACGGTTCAATCCCGCGTCCGGCCATCCTGATTTAGGTTTTCCGTGATTTCCCTAAATCGCTCCAGGCAAATGCCGGGATGGTTCCTTTCAAAGGGCACGGCCGACTTCCTTCCCCATCCGCCCCTAATCCGATGAGACCGATGGCCTCGCTGTCTGGTCTCCTCCCCCAAAAACCAACCAACCAACCAGCGGTATCAAAAAATGGCTCTGAGCACTATGGGACTCAACTGCGGAGGTCATTAGTCCCCTAGAACTTAGAACTAGTTAAACCTAACTAACCTAAAGACATCACAAACATCCATGCCCGAGGCAGGATTCGAACCTGCGACCGTAGCGGTCTTGCGGTTCCAGACTGCAGCGCCTTTAACCGCACGGCCACTTCGGCCGGCCCAGCGGTAACTTCTGCCTTGTTGCCGTTAACGTTATGGTTACCAGCACTGGGCTTTGACGTAGTTTTTGGCAGTGTATTTTCCTCGTCGTGTTGTTGCTGTCCTGCACGGCGTGTAGTTCGACAGCTGAGATGTGTTGGTAGTTTTGGGAGTTATTCTGACTTGGCTGGATTGGGCACCAGGATCCAGAACGTTGATCTATTGGCGTATCGTTGTCGTTTCGTTGGTCGGGTGGAGAAGAACTGTATTTTTTGGTTGGTCTGTCGGCTGGCCATCGGTTGGGTTGCTTCCGGTTAAGGGGTTGTCGGTCTGGCTGCCTGACTCACCTAAACGTGCATTAGTGTGACCTTCCCAGGCCGACCCTTGGAACCTTCTGAACGCCGCTCCTTGTGTTTTACACAGTGATTTCCTTTTAGTCTTAAGTAATCTGTGTGGCCTTCAGGCGGGTTTTGGCTTATTGAAACTGTAAGCTTTTTCTCTTTAGGCCTTAAGCCGTGAAATTGTTTTCTTCATGGTGTGTGGCCTTCAGCCGAGTTTTAAACTCTCTTGAACTGAAACTTCAAAATCTAGCTCTTGCCCTTAGGTCATAATATTCGTATTCTTTAGTATGTGGCCTTCAGTCGAGTTTCAATCCCTCTGAAACTAAAAAGACTTTTGATCTCTCTTAAACTAAAAATTTAAAGTCTTGCTCTTGCCGTAAATCATAACATTGTTATTCTTTAGTACGAGGCCTTCAGACGAGTTTGCACGAAATGTTTTAAGCTAAGGCCCTCAGCCTGTTAAATTGAAAGCCTTTCTTCCTATGCTTTAAGCCGTTAAATTATTTGGTTGATATGCGGCCTTCATTCGGGTTTCAGCCTATTTAGAATTAACACTGAAAACCTTTGTTTTCCCCTTAAGCCATAACACTGTTCTTACTTAATGTGTGGCTTTCAGCCTGTTTTTATTGAAGTAAAAGAAAATTTTGAAAGGAGTGAAACTTCCAGAAGAGCTCCTGTACCTCAATTCCTTGCTTTGGCCTTGGGCCCTGGATTTTCGTATGTGGCTTTCTGCCGATTTAAATCAAATCAAAGGAGCTCTTTCGTTAAAACCTTGAGAGTTTTTAATTCTTGCTTATGATATTGTGTGTTATAACTAATAATATTTGTATGTCGAGTGCAACTGACGCTTTGTGCTTGGTTTCTTATGTGTACATAAATTTCAAGTTCCTCGAAAATGTTCATGGCAGGACGTTTCGAAATTTTAAAAAGTACTTTCAGCGCGTGTTCAGTTCTGTCTAGCGTGTACTGGCTGTCTTTTTAAGGTGAAGCAGAAAATTTTGATTTGTTGTTATTGGTATTTCGAATGTGTTTTTTAAACTGTATGAGACAGTTTCTTCCGGTCAGTTCCATAGACAAATTACTGCAGCTGTTGCATATGTTTTTGTGTACACCAGAGCTAAAATACAGTACATTGGTGGTTTTGTCGCATCTGATCGTAATTTTAGTCCGAGGTCGTTACGATCGCGTAACACAATACCGCCAGCCTCTGGTAGCCCTGGTAAATACAAAATCATAATGCAATTGCTGTAATGAGTTCTACATAGGGCAGGCGGGAAGAAATTTTTTCACACATTTTAAGAAACGCATTCGAAGTCGCTATAAGAACAAATCAGAATTTTAATCCACCGAAAAGACCATTATCACACTGTACAGTTGAACACGCTTTGCAGGTACATCATATTATTCCGGAAGGTAACACCATAAACATTTTCGAGGAATCTGAAATTTATAAATATATAGAAAACCAACCACAAGACATACTGAGCGAACAGACAGTTCTCAAACAACAATACTATTTTTAAAAATTATTGAAATATACATAGTCACATTCATAGCTCAGTGAACAGCTAAAGATGAAGCACACCAAAATAAAACCTTAACATTGTTGCTCTTATTTATACTCTGAAAATATGTGTCAGATCGTCAATACAATACCCATGAGAATGTCACAGTTTACGAAAAACTATAGAAAATAAAGTTAACAAAAGCATAAACGTAAAACAAAAAACGCCATCGCAATAAACGCCTATAAATTAATAGCACTTACTATCGCTATAAATGTAAGTAGACAACTACGAACGTACAGCAATCATAAATATACAGGGTGTATCATAATTAATGGCGTAAACGCATACAGTTGAAAAACTACACGATACTAGAGTCAAAAAATTCTCAGTAAACAGAGGGTCCAAAGTGCATACCTTAAGAGCTACGAGCAGTTTTTCTTCTTCGATACTGTGAAGCAAATCTCTTCTACAGCAAGTTCTTTGCTTTTCATATTTTGGGAACTGGTAGTATGGACGAAAATAAGAAAAAAATGTCCAGAAAACATGTGCTCTAAAACGCATACCTTAAAAGTTACGAGCAGTTGATCATTAGAAGAGTTGTGCTTCACAGTAGCAAAGATGAACAAGTGCTCATAACTCTTAAGGAATGCATTTTAGAGCACATGTTTACTGGACTTTTTTTCTTGTTTTGGGCCATACTACCAGTTCCCAAAATATGGAAAGCAAAGAACTTGCTGTAGAAAAGATTTGTTTCACAGTATCGAAGATGAAAAATTGCTCGTAACTCTTAAGGTATGAATTTTCGACCCTATGTTTACGGGAATTTTTTTGCTTCCAGTCTCGTGTACTTTCAACACTATGCTTTTACGCCATTAATTATGGTACACCCTTTATGGGAATCCAAATACACTGCTGGCCATTAAAATTGTTACACCACGAAGATGATGTGCTACAGACGCGAAACTTAACTGACAGGAAGAAGATGCAGATGCTGTGATATGCGAATGATTAGCTTTTCAGGGCATTCACACAAGGTTGGCGCCGTTGGCAACACCTACAACGTTCTGACATGGGGAAAGGTTCCAACGATTTCTCGTACACAAACAGCAGTTGACCGGCGCTGCCTGGTGAAACGTTGTTGTGATGCCTCGTGTAAAGAGAAGAAATGCGTACCATCACGTTTCCGACTTTGAAAAAGATCGGATTGTAGCCTATCGCGATTGCGGTTTATTGTATCGTGACATTTCTGCTCGTGTTGGTCGAGATCCAATGACTGTTAGCAGAACATGTAGTCGGTGGGTTCAGGAGGGTAATACGGAACGCCGTGCTGGATCCCAACGGCCTCGTATCACTAGCAGTCGAGATGACGGGCATCTTATCCGCATGGCTGTAACGGATCGTGCAGCCACGTCTCGATCCCTGAGTCAACAGAT
Organism: Schistocerca piceifrons; assembly: GCF_021461385.2. Classification (NCBI taxonomy): domain Eukaryota; kingdom Metazoa; phylum Arthropoda; class Insecta; order Orthoptera; family Acrididae; genus Schistocerca; species Schistocerca piceifrons. The sequence goes on from NC_060143.1 coordinate 13,100,687, forward strand.
GGGGACGTTAGCAAGACAACAACCATATGCACGAACAGTTCGACGACTTTTACAGCAGCATAGACTATCAGCTCGGAGACCATGGCTGCGGTTACCCTTGACGCTGCATCACAGACAGGAGCGCCTGCGATGGTGTACTCGACGACGAACCTGGGTGCACGAATGGCGAAACGTCATTTTTTCGGATGAATCCAGGTTCTGTTTACAGCATCATGATAGTCGCATCCGTGTTTGCTGACATCGCAGTGAACTCACATTGGAAGCGTGTATTCGTCATCGCCATACTGGCGTATCACCCGGCGTGATGGTATGGGGTGCTATTGGTTACACGTCTCGGTCACCTCTTGTTCGCATTGAGGGCACTTTGAACAGTGGACGTTACATATCAGATGTGTTACGACCAGTGACTCTACCCTTCATTCGATCCCTGCAAAACCCTACATTTCAGCAGGATAATGCACGACCGCATGTTGTAGGTCCTGTACAGGCCTTTCTGGATACAGAAAATGTTCGACTGCTGCCCTGGCCAGCACATTCTCCAGATCTCTCACCAAGTGAAAAGGTCGGGTCAATGGTGGCCGAGCAACTGGATCGTCACAATACGCCAGTCACTACTCTTGATGAACTGTGGTATCCCGTTGAAGCTTCATGGGCAGCTGTACCTGTACACGCCATCCAAACTCTGTTTGACTCAATGCCCAGTCGTATCAAGGCCGTTATTACGGCCAGAGGTGGTTGTTCTGGGTACTGATTTCTCAGGATCTATGCACACAATTTGCGTGAAAATGTAGTCACATGTCAGTTCTAGTATAATATATCTGTCCAATGAATACCCGTTTATCATCTGCATTTCTTCTTGGTGTAGTAATTTTAATGGCCAGTAGTATAATATTATACATGCCATCTACATAATAGTTCTTTTACTTTGTGAACATATCACATCGTATCTGGAAAACTGCCAAATTACTGTAATAATAAAGTGATTACTACCTTAAGTCATCAAACATAGACGCACAGTCAAATATAGTTGCCTACGATGTTATATGTACGCCAGTCCATTTCGATAATATATACGTAAGTAGCAATCTATGCTCAATAATATAACATAACATAAAAAGGTATAATGAAAATAATGTTACCCACATTGTAACACAGGTCATACGATAATGGCAATTTCTCCGGAACAGAGCTGTAGTGAAAGCAAAAGAAATAAAAATTAACATTACACAGCAGTGACTCTGAATACTCCTTATAAACATGTCACTTGCTGACCATATTACGCTGCAGGTCCATGAATCATAGCTATCTTACTTCGTATTTTCGCACCCGTTTAGTTACAGTAACACATTCAGTAACATATTCGTCAGTAGCATGCCGTTCGCTCCTTCATTGCATACTACATTACATGGTTGATCGACACTGGTAACGTCGTTGAGATACAGCTGTTTGAAAGTGTTATTGGCTGGTTGAGCTTCGACCCACATTCCTTAATTTAAAAAAAAATGCCGCAAAGTTCACCATAGATGACATAACTTTTGTGTAATACACCAAATAGAAGAACAAATACCTAAAGACGTCGACGAAGGCTGCATGTATACTTAGTAGTCGATTATATTCACACTATCACCGAAATAACTTAACCTACAGCGGAAAGAGTAAGTCTCGTTTCTCTCGTTGTAGCATGTTGCCAGTGACTTGAGTGATAACGTACTAGGGTAGCGCCCATTCTGACGGGGACCTCAGTTTGCCCTGATGGGTAATACACGGTCCAGTCACATTAATGTGATCACCACCGACGTACGACATCAGTGGGCAAGGACCACTAACAGACGTCAGAGAGGGTACATAAAGCATGTCCAGTAGTTGTCGTACTGCGCTTCATGTGACGTCCAAAATGGCATGATCATTGGCTTTTGGGGCAAGGTCATGCATGACAACACAGGCCACAGGTGAGGGGGGGTGAACAACGGCTGTGGAAATGTGAACAGACGTTCAACTGTGGAGCAAGTGATCACTCACACGAATCAAGGGGTGTCTCTTCAACTACTATGGAGCGAATGTTGGTCTAAATGACACTCCGTTGCAGGCGTCTGGCTCATGCACCCGTGACCACTGCTGTTCACCAGAGAAGAAGGATGTAATTTGTACGGGAATGCTGCAACTGGACGTGCAATGAATGCCGACAGGTGGCCTTCTCAGATGAATCACGTTTTATGCTAGTTGGCCTTTGGCGTATACAACGTGAAACGTCTGAAATCAAACACTCTGCTATCGTATTCGGAAGGGTCCAAGCCAAAATGCATTCCTTGGGTAATCCCGTCGTTCTGGAAGACACAATGGATTAACACAACACTGGACAGTTTATCTGGTCGCCAATCGCTCCCTACTTCGTGGTTTCTGTATCTCTATAGACAAACAGCACTGTGCTAACTACTTTCTTTTTTTTCTTTCCTTCTTTTGCTTGTGCCTTTTTCCCGCAGTGATGCAGGCTCGGCATTGTTAATCGGATTTAGCAAGGTTAATTTAAGGGGTGGCTGGATGCCCTTCCTGCCGCCACATCGTACCTCCAGTACGGAATCAGTGTACCCCATCTGCCTGCGTCTAGTGTAATCCATGGAATAGTGCGAAGGTGTTCAGATGTCTGCGAGCCGTCTAAATGAGGCGGTACATGGGGACCAACCCGGTATTAACCAATTGGGATATGGAAAACCGCCTAAAAACCACATCTAGGCTGGCCGGCACTCCGGCCTCCGTCGTTAACCCAGCGGGCGGATTCGATCCGGGGCTGGCGTGCCTACCCGAGTCCAGGAAGCAGCCCGTTAGCGCTCTCGGCTAAGCTGGCGGGTAGCACTGTGCTAACTACAGTTAAAATTCTTGAAACGACTTATACCAGCAAATTTCCAATATTCAGACAGAACTGAGTAACAATGAGTTATTTTGTGCAGCATATCGAAACACAGCAAGAAAATTGGAGGAGTCGGAGTTTCTGTTTCTGTCCGTTGCCGACACAGACCGAACGGAAATTTGTTATTATTACTTCAAAGAATACGTACATCAATTTATGGTAGCACTATCTGATGTTAAATGATGAATGCCAAACAAATTGCGTTTTCTTTCACTAAAACTCTTTTAATACTGATGGATTTTCGATTTATTAGCCCGTTATCAGATTAAAATAACTAGCGATCACAGTAATGCCATACGATGATACGTACGGATAAGCTGTGTAGAATTTATGGCCAGACAAGTAATCAGGAATGGCTACTGCACAAGGGGCGTATTTCAAAACAAACAACATACCATCAGAGGCTCTCTAAGTAGTAGTAGAACGTACACATTGCCAAGAAATTAATATCGTCGCTTTCTTTGCACAAGGGAGGGCACATGTATCTTATGTACTGTACTGTATGACTTGTGGCAGTGCATTTTATATGCCTCCCGTAAGACAACCAAAAAAAAAAACTTTATTTAAAGCTGTGGTACGGTTGACTGTAATCCAAAAGCAAGTTGCAGAGCCCGTAGGCGGAGCGGAGTTCTTTTGAGGAGCAAATAAGTAGCTTTATTCTGTTTACAAACTCGCTTCTTCTTTAGAACACCACTTCCCCCTTCCCACTTCAGTCGTGGACGCCGAAGCCTAATTAGAGATTCACTCTCGCAGAGGGAGTAAGAATAATTGCCCTCCCCAAGGCTGTTCCCGCCGAGTGATATATTGTATATTCTCTTCTCCTCTGGCTCAGGTACGCTGCGGCTTTTGCGAAAAGCAGAATAAATAGCGCGCGCACGGAAAACTAATTAGGATTAATTCAAGCTATATATTTGAGTCGCTAGGGTCGGGGGTCTGTGGGGGAGGACCGGCTGTGGTCTTTTTCTCTGAATTTAACTGTTGGGGGCTGAGAAAAAATATGTCTCTTTTCTTATACGCGGCGGTTTTGGGTCCAACAGTCTGAGAAATTTTCTGTAATCTTCCACTAATAAAAATTCTTCCATTTACAAATAGAGGGAGCAGTAAAAACTCAATTTCATCCTTGAGTGAGTGCACTAGTGCTGGTATCCAGTACGAACGGAGCTTTATTGTAAGGTAGGTATAATTTATGTACGTTTTCCTGAATTGAAAACACAAATTACTGTAACAACCCGTCAGATTTATTATGTTGTACTTTCCACTGCACGTTTCGAATGATTATATTTCCATCACCAGGTGAATTTATATGTCACTACATTTCACGTACTTTACAAGAGCTCAGAAGGCAAATCAATGAGAAATAATGAAGGGAAAGCTGTAAGGTAGAAAAAAAGACTATGTTATAGAATGGGAAAGGAAATAAATGAAGATGAAATGAGAAATATGATACAGCTAGAAGAATTTGATAAAACACAGAAAGACTTAAGTCGAAACAAGGCTCGTCGAAGAAAACCACGTTCCCTCAGAATTAGTAAGATGCTCCTGACAAAACTACTCCACCTGTTATTCAAGATACATGAGACAAGTAAAATACCTTCAGACGTCATGAAGATCGTAATAAATCCGAATCCAAAGAAGGCTGGTGCTGAAAGGTATTAATAAGTCGTGATTACAAATATTAACATAAAATAGGGAAGACTGGTATAACTCGACCTCACAAATGATCAGTTTCGGATACAGTGAAATGTAGGAACACACGAGGTAAGAACTTGAGTTAAGTAGAATGCACTCTGTAAAATTCTGAAGATATCAGGAATAAAGTACAGGCTGTCTCAAACCTTTTGGGACAGACTGAAACAGGTGACGGTGAGTCCAAAACCGATTAAACAGAGACAGGGAACCAATGATCGCAAATACATATTTATTGTGTTATGAACATGCACAGCGTTCACCACATAATAAAAACGTAATTTCTAGTAATTGTTCAAAGGGATAACAGCCACTCTCAATGCATTTATTGCAACGGCACATGAAGTTCTGTACTACTCATACAAAGATGCCGGGTGTCTGTTGTACATTGGAACAGGCAGCGGATGATAAAGGGCGTACAACGCCGACAAGTTAGTATTGTTCACGGGTGAGGAGTCATTCACCCGTTATGTTGTTTTCAACAGCTGCAACAATCAGGTGTGGAGTGAGAACAATCCCCAAGTCACCAGCAACGGTTCTTTATTAACGAATGGGCGGGCACTGCCCAGGGTCATTTAATATGACTTTATTTGCAGCTTCCCGCTCTGATCCGTCCACGTTACCTTATGTTGCTGCGAGATGCGCTGCCGCCTTTGTTAGAGACTGCAGTCTTTGTTGTTCGCTAAAGCAAGTGGATTCAACATGATGATGCACCAGCCCACTTCGATTTCAAAGTCCGCGAGAACCTGAACAACACGTACCCTCATTATTGGATTCGAAAGACGCAACAGAGACAAGTGCTCGTGGTATTTTCAAGTTCTTGAATACAGTAAACTGATTCAGGTGAAATATGCACTATGCACAAAACTAATACTTGCTTCGTGGAGTGTGATCATTCAACTGCAGTGCCACAGGTCACAAGAAATTTATGCAACCATGACATATTAATTAAAATAGAGCCGCGTGGTGGAAGTTTCATCTTTCAGCACAACTAGTAAAATGTATAACACAAAGAATGTGCCCAGCTACTGCAACTACTACTTTCAATTGATACTGAAAATGGTTACACTCTAACACGAAATTTTCTCTTTCAAAGTGCGTCATGAAGTCTCTACGCTTTCTTTGCAGTCTGGTAACTCAACATTTAGCCCAAATGCTTCTCTGCGGTGTAGTGAATCGTATTCATAATTCAGAAGAAAAGGTTCAACACGCTGTACTTCAGCTGCACAAGACATGAGTGAAACATCTCAGTGCAACAAACTCACAGTAACGGTATTAGTGGGGAAGTATTGAGTTAGATTCAAACGTCTGAAATTTAACAACTCACTTACCAAGTTTCAAAGTTTAAGACTTTGTGGTGTGGTACAAGCTAAGGAAAAAACCACAGATTTTAGCAAAAATTTAACCATCTGCCAAACCATATCTAGAGAAACAATAAAGAAACTTAACAGAACAAAAAAATTGAAACTTTATGAAACTTGAGCGGTTTCCACAGATCGCGTTCAGATATTTTAACTAGATAATTGAAGGAAAATTCAGCCTGTATAACAGATTTTCTATGATCTGGCGAAAGACATAGTTCCCTACGTTACATACGGGGAAAAGTTAAGATGAAACTGTTATTAAACGAAATATCAGCAGATCTGTCATCTTGGCTACAACATGTACAAAGAATGGTGTATGGAAGACCACATGAAGCAATAACAAACTCAGTCACCAGGAACATTTATGTTGGCAGACATCGTAAACCGCGAAGAGTCTCAAGAAACCTAACCACGCTCAAACCCTGGTGGACGGAATATGATGATGATCACGATGTGGTCTTCCACCCGAAAACTGGTTTGAAGCACCTCTCCATGCTACTCTATCCCGTGCAAGCCTCTTCATCTCTAAATAACTACTATAACTTAGATCTTTCTGAATCTGCTTACTGTATTCATCTCTTGATTCTCCGTCTACGGCTTTTACCCAGAGCGCTTCCCTCCAACACTAAAATGGTTATCACTTTATGTTTCAAAATGTGTCCTACCAGCAAGTCGCTTTTTCTAGTGAGGTTCTGTCACAAATTATTTTTCCCCCAGATTGTATTCATTGCCTCCTAATTCGTTATGTGATATACCCATCTAATCTTCATCATTCTTCTATAGCACCGCATTTTAAAAACTTCTATTTTAGTCTTATCTGAACTGTTTATCAACCATGTTCCACTTCCATACATAGCTACATTCCATACAAATACTTTGAGAAAAGACTTCCTAACTCTTGAATCTATACTCGATGTTAACAAATTTCTCTTCTTCAGAAAAGCCTTTCCCACCGTTGACAGTCTACATTTTATATCCTCTCTACTTCGATCATCATCAGTAATTTTGCTTCCCAAATAGCACAACTCATCCACTACTTTAAGTGTCTCGTTTCCTAACCTAATTCCCACAGGATCAACTGATTTAATTTGACTACCTTCCATTATCCTTGTTTTGCTTTTGTTGATGTTCATCTTATATCCTCCTTTCAAAACACTGTCCATTCCGCTCAGCTGCTTTCCCAAGTACTTTGCCGTCGGTGCCAGTATTATGATGTCATCGGCAAACCTCAAAGTTTTTTTTCTTCTCTCCGAACTTTAATTCAGTGTCAAAAAAATTATTTTTTACTGCTTGCTCATTGCACAGACTGAATAACATCGGGAACGATGATGGTGATGATATTTCTAATATTTCTTCAGTTACTGAATATATCTTTCTACTGCAATACAACAATTCCTCAGTGCAGTCATAATTTTATTATAACTACTGCCAATCATAGCTGGTAATTTAGATTGTGCTTGATGATTATAAATTGTGATTTCGTCAACATCGAAGTTAGATACATGATGGTATCACTATCTCAGTGAGGATTGTTTGAACTTTCATCGTTTGGATATGACTAGTACTTCGTTAATAGGGAGTGTGGTTGAGTAGCCACAGCAAGAGGGTTCTAGCTGTTCAGAATGTGAGCTGCTACTAGATTGTAGTGCTCATTTAGCAGCACCAGTCCCAAGGCAGAACGAACGATTCCACTACTAATAACAAATACCATTCTTGAAATTTTCGTGACGTGAAGAGTATTTCATGAAGTTGCGGGTTTGCACCCTGATGACATCAGCTTACATTGCGATGCACACATCTGAAGATAGACGAATGGTTGTTAGCCGAAATATCGCAGAAAAAGGTTGACATCATCCGGCTGTAATCCCAAAACTTCATAGGATAATGACGCATCTCTCCGTAAGTAAAGGTATGTGCACAACGCAAAGTTTGGGTAAGATGGTGTGCGCAAGATTCCCATGGAACACGCTGAAATATAATCAGGGAGCTAAGTGTCAACCAAGGGTGTTGATGAACAAACGTTGGATGTTTCCAATATACAGGGTTCTGCACTACTGTAAGTTCAAAATTATACAGATGACAAAGGATCCTATGCTTTAAAGCTGACCTCTCAGTTTTCACCCATTTTATTGTCTCTCATGTCTCAACAGCATGCATGTATTTATGCATTTCGCTATGTGGTGAATATATCGCCCCATTAACTGTCCTGAGTAAATTGCTTCATTCAAAAATTCAAATGGCTCTGAACACTATGGGACTCAACTGCTGAGGTCATTAGTCCCCTAGAACTTAGAACTAGTTAAACCTAACTAGCCTAAGGACATCACAAACATCCATGCCCGAGGCAGGATTCGAACCTGCGACCGTAGCGGTCCTGCGGTTCCAGACTGCAGCGCCTTTAACCGCACGGCCACTTCGGCCGGCCTAAATTGCTTCATTATCATTTTCTTTGACTCAAGTTATCGGCTGCGCCTGAATGGGTAAGCCACGTAGTTTGGCAAACAGCGTCCATTGTTTGGTAGGAATCATCTGAATTTAACGGAAATCGGTAGATGTAATGTACGTGTACAGACGAAAAACTGATCACAGTTTTAGAAAAATGTGGATTATTTATTCCAGCGAAAGAGCATCACAAACTGAGCAACTCAGTAATGCGTTGGTCCACCTCTGACCCTTATGGAGGACTTATTCCGACTGGCATTGATTTATGCAGTTATTGGATGTCTTCTTCAGGGATCTCGCGCCAAGTTCTGCCCAATTGGCGCGGTAGTTGGTCAAAATCCCCAGCTGGTTGGAGTGCCTACCCATATTGGTCCAAACTTTATCAACTGGAGAGAGATTCAGCGACCTTGATGGCGAAAATGGGGTTTAGCAACCAACAAGAGAATCAGTAAAAACTCTCGTCGACTGCAGGCGGGCATTAGGCCTGTCGTGCTGAAATGTAAGCCAAGGGTGACTCACATTGAAGAGCAACAAAACAGAGTGTAGAGTATAGTTGGCATACCCATGTGCTGTAAGGCTGCCGCAGATGAGTGGTCCTGCTATGGAATAAAATGGGACACCAGACTATCACTTCTGGTTCTTGGGCCAGAAGCCAGGCGACGGTCAGGTTGGTGTCCCCTACAGTCCAGGTCGTCACCGTACAAGTCTTCACTCGTCATCGGGGCTCAGTTCAAAGCGGGACTCATCACTGAAGACGATTCTACTCGTTTCAATGAGATTCCAGGCTGCAGACGTGTCTGAAGACGCCCCGCACAGAGGGGGTGGGGGTGGGTGGGATACCAAACTGACTGTCATCCGCTAAGCGGCCAGACAACCTGGACTGATGGTGTGGGGTAGAATCTCCTTTCATAGCTGGAACCCTCGATTGTCACCCGCGGCAGCCTTACGGCCCGGCGGTAGGTCGGTGATATTCTACGCCCCGTTTTGTTAACCTTCTTGGCAGACCATCCTGGGCTTTTATCTCAGCAAGATAATGGCCATCCGCAGATGAGGGAGAGTTTCTAAGGCTAGTTTTCACGCTTGCAAAACTTTATCGTGGTCAGGGAGACCGCCAGATCTCCCTTCAATTGAGATCGTTGAGGGCTGTCGAACCATGTGCGAATTTCACCGATCTAATGCGCCAACTGGACAGAACTTGAAGGATATTCATCAGGAGATCATTCGACAACTCTCTTTGCCAGTTCCAAGACGAATAATTGCCTGCACGAGACTCAGAGATGGACCAATGCGTTACTGAATTGCTCAATTCGCAAAGCTCTTTCTCTTGAATAAATCATGGAAATTTTCTGATATTGTAATTATTTGTTTGAACTCCACACCTACTGATTCCCGTCCTTTTTTCAGAAAGTATTTATTTACTGTAACGGTTATAAGTGCAAATATTTCTCCTAGTGACTAAGTACAGTGTGCAGAACAGCATTACATCAGTATTTATAATATTTACAGACTAATAATTATAGCCATTACGAGTCGTATGTTTTTTGTATGGTTAGTACCTCCAAGTACATGCAGCAAAAGCAAGCCATTAATGCTCATTTTTCTTTGAGTAGCAGGTCAGTTGTTGAATGGTGACGTGTTTGTGGGCTGACTTTGCGACGCAGAGAAAAAACAAACAAAAGTCTGACACTTCTTCATATTAAGGAGACATATATAAAAGTGTCTGCACTTATATCGTTACAGGGTGTCTCTCCTAAGAGAGATATCGGGAATATAGTTTTTGCATACTGTAGCTGGAGACAGTGCAAAACAATTACAGCTCGTCACGACATTCATAGGAAGTCCAGTATCGACATGATGTGTCGGTTTGTCTCACATTAAAAACAAAATTATTTGTAAATCGGAATTTCGAATGCCAGTTTGATAGAGCGCTCCCGAATTAGTCAAGTGCAGTGTTCGTTTTATCGATATGTATTAAAAAGGACAGAAAACACGTAGAACAAGCAGCAGTGCAGCAGCGACTCAGTAGCGCTGCATGCCTCGCGGTAGCAGTCAGCAGGGGTTACGGTGGTGCTGTCTCTGCTGGAATACTAGTTATTTTACGAGTTTTACCGACCTTTCCAGAATGAGATTTTCACTCTGCAGCGGAGTGTGCGCTGATATGAAACTTCCTGGCAGATTAAAACTGTGTGCCCGACCGAGATTCGAACTCGGGACCTTTGCCTTCCGCGGGCAAGTGCTCTACCACTTGCCGGCGAAAGGCAAAGGTCCCGAGTTCGAGTCTCGGTCGGGCGCACAGTTTTAATCTGCCAGGAAGTTTTACCGACCTTGTTAATACACGTCGGTAATATAAAAAAAGTTCCAGTGGATCAATAAGGGACCGCTCTCTCGAACTGGTACGTAAAATTCTGCTCTCTCTCTCTCTCTTTTTTTTTTTTAACGGGAAACAAACCGGCACATTCAGTCGACAGTGGGCGTCTCCTGAAAGACACGATGAACACTACTTTTTCGGGCTGACTCCAGGTACACATGGCGAAAACAAAATTGCAAATATCTGCTGAAACACCAGAGAAAATGGGCCTGACAACTCCTAGGAGAGATACGCTGTATGTCTTGTGTTTATCCTATGACTTTACACACTGTACGCAGATAAGCAACAGTATTATTTTGGAAGCTCTGGGCCAGCAGAAAACACGTTATCTGTGTAAGGAAATACGAGTTCAAATGTTGAAATGTGTGTGAATTTCTATGGGACCAGACTGCTGAGGTCATCCCTCCGTAGACTTACACACTACTCAAACTAACCTATGCTAAGAACAAAACACACACCCACGCCCGAGGGAGGACTCGAACCTCCGGCGGGAGGGGCCGCACAGTCCGTGACATGGCGCCTCAAACCACGCTGCCATCCCGCGCGGAAAATTGTGAGTGCTGACGGGATAGTTGATATGCGAGTAGTTCATGGCAGAACTCGGTATTTACATGGTCCTTGAATGCGGAGTATCCCTGTGAAAAATAAATTAGTTTATGGAAAGAGGAACATATTTGGTACCAGGGGACGGAGGAGAGCGTTGGAAGAGCTGAGGGATAGTGTACTGAGGCAGAGAATACTGTGTTTTACAAGGAACTGGAACCTTCTGGAAAACGACTGCTTCAGTACTGTTTCAATAATTTACTAATTTCGAGAATCGGGTGTTATTCTGTAGCCACAAAAGACGAAAGAGCAAATGGGGAATGCCAAGGAAGAAAGAAAAATTAAAAGCGAAAAGATTTATTTCAAGATTATCACAGGAAAGGTCAGAAAGGAGAAGAAGCTGAAAACACATCGACAAATCTGGAAATAAAGCAATCCATTTAAAAGAACGTGACTACAGAAATATTTCTTCAGGCAACAAGATTTCTTCAGATAACAAAGTGAATTATTCCGCACTACACGAGACAGAAAACAGGCTGTGCACTATACTTTTCTATGCACTGTATTACAAGTGGAGTCCTACTGTTTGTTAAGTGCATTAAACTGGGAATTGTTGTGAAAGATTAGGCTAAACAATGCGAGGGCCCAAGCTTTCACTCCTTTGAAAGTGAAATTATTAAACCGACAATTTCCCATTAGAAAACTATTATATATTGGTGCTGGAGGCATTACGTACCATCTCTCGCCATGCAGGGAGCATATAATGCACACGGGAACATTTAGGAACATGATCGTTTTGGCGGTCCAGGCGTTACAGTGTGGGGATGCTTATGGGTTGCGTCGACATACTGACTTCCACATCTTTGACCAAGGTGCAATCACCAGTCAACGTTATTGTATCTGCTTCCACATATGCATCTTCCCCGGGAAGCATTCGTCTGTGACTTGTCTTGGATGACAATGCGTGACTGCATCGAACCGTGCAGGTGGAGGCGCTCTTGGAACGGGAAATTATTCAACGAATGGACAGGCCTTCCCGTTCCCCCGACTTTAATCCCATCTATAACGTCTGGGATTCTTTGGACAGACGTCCTACCAACCTTATGGCCAATATGTTACATAGCATGGGTTGCTGATCATACTGATCACAAACCCAATTATGAAACATGTCTCGCCTTTTGTTATGTCCAGGTGCCACCATGAATCGCAGTGACTTCAGCGTAGCTGCTGTATTGCCTTTGAATAAAAGTGTCATTTCTCTTAGTCTGAGTGCGTATTTCTTTCCGTTACTTTCTTTTTATGCATAGTCCAACTTTCATAGAGTTGTGCTACTTGCCAGTGACACATCATGCGAAAGTTACATTTGTCCATAAGTTTCGCACACCAGCATATTTCACCTACTCTCACAATGTCGATAATTAATTAATAGACGCTATATTCTATTATTACACCACAAATTATAATCACTTGAATTATCCACAACAGTAATAATTCAAATCATATTTTAAATAAAGGGATTTAAGATGGAACCACCAAATAAATGTAATTATGGGGAAGGCTGACGTCGGACTTTCATCCGAATAACACTTGAGAAATGCAGCTTATCCGCACAGCAGGAACTTCTAAATTGATCGTCCAAGATCTTTTTATGTAACGTTCGTCAACAGCGTTGGACTTTTACGAAGTTCAGTTAACGGGTTAGTTAGGGTTCGTCAATGAGCGCCAAGGCTCGTGGAAAGTTTTATCACTCCACTCCCGAGCATCAAAACATACTCAATCGTCTGCAGAGGGGCACTGCGCGCTACGCAACCTTTCGGAAAGACCTTACAGAACGTATTAATTTTAAGTTTGAAATCGGATAACAAATTATGAAACAAGTGCGTTTTCCGTATGACATCATTACAAATACACAATTTTCTGTTCTTTTCCTTTACACTTGTACTGTGGAGCTATGCTTCTTCCCAAATATCATGACCCTAGGCCAACGGGAAGTATCCTGTAGGCTTTCATGAGTGAGTTTGCCAGTATATAAAAAATCGTGTGATATAATGGGTCAAGAAACTGATCCTATACAGGTTTCGTTTCTTGCGATTGAGATAAGTAACTTTAAATTGAAGGAATGTGCGTGAATATGAATAAATGAGATGATACGTTTACCCATTACTAACGCAAAGAGTGTTTGTTTTACTTTCACAACAGTGATTAATCATATTCCATGAATTTTTGCATACATCTTAACCAGGAAGATTTAAAAGTTTTGGGATTCATGCGTAACGCTAGACCTAAATCGCTGCACATAAAGATGAAATACGTGAACAAATTTACAAGTAAGTGTGAAATATGTTAAATGTAAGAGGGGGTAAAAAGTTTTAGTTCGAACGCCGTACAGTCATGCCTGTCAGGCAAAGTTGCCGTGAACAGTGAGGCAGTCATTCCACCGACGCACCAGGTTGAAGATAACAGTTTGGTAAAATACCCACAGTCTCCTGCTGCGAGAAGAAGTTCGTAACTGTCCGACATTTAGTTAGTCAGTTTGTTGAATATTCTATGGTTAATCTGAGCGTTTTTGTCAAAATTGTGTGGGACCAGTGGGTTTACAGGATATGTATATAGCATTAGTGTTAACATTAATAAACACGTTATGTTTCTAGTCCCACTCATTTCACTGCACTTCAAAACAAGTGGTTCTCCATTTTTCATGAAAGGAACAGCAGGAGCTGTGCAGGAGAAATGTTATTAATTTATATTTAAAACTTGATTTGCTAAATATCAGACGTTTTATGTTATTGGAAAAATGACAAATACTTTTGTTCAAATAACTTACGGGTTTGCTGCCGGGTGAAGCCGTCGAAAACCGCCCAGTTGTGGCATGTCATATATTGGTCAGACAATCAATACTGTGGAAGACCGGTGTATTGAACATAAGAGTCACACACGCTTACAACAGCCGAGCAAATCTGCTATTGCAGAACATTGCCTTGAATCCGGTCATCCGATGGAATACAACAACACGGACATTCTGGCTTGCACGTCCAGCTATTGGGATAGTGTTATCAAGGGAGCTGTTG